>NW_025728925.1:0-78929 GCF_021461385.2 Schistocerca piceifrons
GTCGCGCTGAGAACGGTAACGACAGGTTGACTTTGATCGGTCGAATGTCTGGGCAGAACGTGAGGAAGGAGGCAAGAGTGCAGGAGGAAAGGACAGAGGGGGGGGGGGCAAAAGAGAGAGGAAGGGAAAAAGGGGAGAAACGCATTCGTAGAGCAACGGAACGTTCCCGTGTCGGAGGCGTATTGGAGCCGCACTGAAATGCGTTTAACGGCGGCGCGGCTGCAAGTGTCTGCCGTGGTGAACGTTACCTTTGACGGCTGCATTGGCCTTTGCTTTTTGCTTTTGCTTTCGCTTTCGCTTTCCCGGTTGTACGTAACGTTTGTTGGTATGGTTGGTTCTGAGGAAGAGTGTGTGACAGTGCCGTGCCGTCCATGTTCGTGTGCCCTCCCATTGTGTGTATGCTATTGTCTGTGTACTTGAATGATGTATGTAGGTGTTAGTGGACGTGTTTTACCAGTGGGGGGAAATGGATCGTCGATAGTTGGCGTCACTCTGTCACGGTCGAGATGACGCACCCTCCGTACAGAAAGGTGTCGGGAAAGTGTGTGTGTGTGTGTGTGTGTGTGTGTGTGTGTGTGTGTGTGTGTGTGTGCGTGCGTGCGTCCGTGAATTGGCAGTGTTTGGAGGTGGGCGTGCCCTGCATGTGGCCCGGAAGGCTGTTCGTTTGGCGGTAGTGTTGTGTGGACAGGGGAGGGGCATGCGTAACGCTGCTGGCATGGCATTTCGGGAGATGGGAGGGGGCAAACGAGGAAACGAGGAGCGGCGGCCAAAGACGGGACGGGGAGGGGCGCGGTGTGGGTGGCTTGCGCCTGTGCTCGGCGTTGTGGTTTGTGCAAAAGAGGAGGAGAAAAACAATGAGTTGCCAGGGAGGGGAGCGGTGTTGTGTTGTGGTTGTCGTGGTGTAGCCGCAGACGCGGCTGTCAGTGAACGTGGCGAGACGGACGGATGCGCGGAGGGGCGGGGGCGGCGCATTTCGCCGGTGCCGTGCCGTGCCGTGCCATGCCATGCCTGAAAGCCGCGTGGTCGCTGTGTTGTTGGTGGCGTGGGGGCGAGGAGAGTACCGTACGGGTGTGCTTGTGCGCCGGAAATGGCACACTGCGCCTGCCCGTCTTGGAGGCTGATGGCTGTGGTGTGGAAATGGGGCGCGGTGATGTTGAAGCAGTTGAAGAACAGAAAAGAAACCAAGAAGAAAACGGAAGGCGTGATGCGGCGGTGGTGGTGAGAGCGGGAAAAACAAAACAAAACAAAAAAAAAGAAAGAAAAAAAAACAACAAGAAAAAAGAAGGAAAAACAACAAGAAACAAAAAAAGAAAACAAAAAGTCTATCAATATTAAAATGTAAATGGAAATGGAAATGGAAATGGACCCAGGTATAACCTCCCTGCACAAATAGCAGAGAGTCCGATGATAATAAAAATGTGCCAGAATGTTAACGTCCCTACAAAACAAACCCAACGATAATATTAATGAAAGAATGAACCGTATGTAACATTGCAACAGACATAATGGAACCTGATAAATTGTATAAGGGCAGCAGCGTTGACCTTTGGCCCTGTATTCAGAATAAAAAGAGCCAAAGATCGTTACCCCAATGAAAAAGACACTGAAACACGTATGTAACATAGCAGCGATGGCGAGACATTGTAGCATCTGTGACCAGAGAGTTTGCGCTGGACCGCGCGAGTGTTGCGAGCGGTTCTCAGTCAGTCAGTCAGTCAGTCAGTCAGTCAGTCAGTCGTTGCGAGTCTGTAGCTCTGTCTAGTTGAGGGCTGTACTCTGTCAGTAGTCGTCGCGTGCAGTACGCTAATAGTCGTCATGCAGAGCGGTCGGTCAGTAGTAGCAGCCGAGTGCGGTTGTGTGATGTAGGCGGTCGGCAACACTGGTCAAGATGGTGAAGGAGGTATACTGTTAATTAATATAATCATTAGATAATGAAAAATTATATTTATTGTAATTAATTCTCCAACAAGTTCCCCAAAAATAATTTTTATTTCAAAAGCATTTTTCAAAAATGTAATGTTTTATTGAACTAAAGAGTTCGTTGCACTTCCCATTTCATTCCACTTCTTTGAAGAAAAATTTCACTAAAATCACAAAAAAAGAGAATATTATTATTTGCAATGCAGTTCCTCCAAGCGCTGCGCAACAACAAGAGCAGAAATGTGACATCCATTTATTCTGAGGTAAGACTTTAATTCTGATTGTTTTGCACAGGGCCAAAGACCGATATTTCGGCTCAATTGAAGTTTCTTGTCACTGAACGGACTTTAAATGTTGTGAAGAATTTATATTTGAGTCGGATTGCGAATTTCACATTTTTGTTGCCATTTTCAATACCTCTCATTGTGGGCGAGGTTACAATTAGCGCAATGTCCATTAGCATCCGTAAATAACATTGTCCATTATTTTAAATTTTGCGGGGAGGTTACAACACACAAAAAAAAAAAAAAAAACAAAAAAGTTGCATTTATATCCGCTCCTCAATTGTAGATACCCCTTACACAGCTGTGTGCAATGAATGAGTGCTGGCTGGTAATTAATTGCACTCCTTGGAGGGAAATGCCATAGGAAGTAGTCTTTAAAAAGTGAATGTTTTTCGTTAAAAGACAAAAGTTGCTTTAGAAAAAAGTAATAGTGGGGCTTTTGTTGTTGAACAAAATAAGTACAATGAACATACGTTATCAGATTTGCGCAATGCAGCTTCACACTACCTTTTGATTATAACACAATATACTATACATCGTCCCGAACCGTGACCAGAGTCGCGAGACGAGCAGAGCACGCCGCCGACGCCCGCTCAGTACAACCGTCCACCCGCTACTACTGTCGACCGACTACTACCTCTCCCGACTCGCGCTACAATATATATAACAACTGTTCCTGGCGACCCGGTGCGTGCCACTACTGTCGTCTGGCGCGGTCCAAGCGCCGACTAGCAACGATAAATAACTCTCTGGTCAGACAGAGATGCTGTCATGCCTCGCCATCGCTCTGGTAACGAATACATACGTGTTGCAGCGTGCGTACCACCGGAACACGCAGTGGCGGAGCCAAAGACTGTGTTGTCGAGGTCGAGTGCGAGCGGGAAGAGAGGCAGCGTCGGCACGGAGATGCAAGCGAGCGAGACGCACGGGGGCTGCGGCGTGGCGCGTTTGCGGTCGGCGCCTTTGGTGGCAACGGCCGGGACAAGCAGCGGTGTATGGTGTGGTGCGGGGCGGACAGGGGCGGCGGTGGACGGGGAGGAGGCGGCGCGACGACGGCATGGGGGCGAAAACGGGACGGGGGACGGCGGATGTTGAGAGGCGTCACGCGCGGACAGGACACAGGACACAGACACAGAGACACACAGATTGGAAAGGGAGGGTGCGCGGTAGTAGTTGGGAATGTGCGTACCGTGCGGGATGGGAGTGGGCGAGGAACACGGTCGTGGCCCCTGTTTGTGGGTGCGTGTGATGACGTCGGTGTGTTGTGGGAAGGGAAGGTGCTGTGGCGGCGGCGCGTAATGGGCGTAGGCCGAAAAGAGAAAGGAACGTGGGCAGTGTGTTGGCAAGCGTCGGTTCGACTGCGACGTTGATGGGCAGGGCAAGGTTAATGGTGGTAGGAGTAGGCGTGTGGGCGCAAAAAATCTGCCGCTGCAGGCGGTGCCGTAACCGCCATGGGGCGGGAAGGAGAGAGGGCCAAAGAAAGAAAGAAAGAAGAAAACAAAATAAAAAAAAAAAAAGGAGGGGGGGGGGGGCGAAAGGAAGGCAGGAAGGACAAGAGGCGAGGCGACGGCTTGCTTTGTGTATCGGTCGGTCTCTGGCTATGCTTCGTTTTCTGCAGCAGGGTCGGTGCGCGGCGTGGCTCGCGGCAGTGGGAACGCCTGGCGGCTGGACGGCCAGCAATGCGGTTGGATGGGCGGCCACAGCACCGCACCTGTGCCCGAGGAGGAGACGCTGGCGGCGGGCCCTGAGGTGAGGCCGGCTCGGCTCGGCTGGGGCTGTGGATGTGTAGGTGTGCGCCGCTGCTGCAACAACGAGTAAAACGCGAGAAGAAGGGATGGCGGTAGAGAGAAAAAAAAAAAAAAGGTCGTGTTGTGTTGATGCGCAGGCAGACGCGTACAGAGAGACGAGCCCGGTCTGCAGCAGGGTGTGGCCGTGCCGAGTGCAGAGCAGCGGCGGCTCGGTTCGGTTCGGTTCGGCCCGGCGGGCCGCGCTGTTGTCGCGGACGTGAGCGCCCCCTGGCGGGTGGCCGGAGGCGGCGCGGCGTGTTGGACGTGTGGCTGGTGGCAGTGCACAATTTGCGAGTGGCTGGCGGTGTGGCGTGGCGGTTGGCGCGTCGGGCGGCGGAGAGGGAGAGAGAGGAGAGGTATGTGTTGCGGGCGCCCTTTGCTGCGCTGCGTCGTTGCGTGTGCCGTACAGGGCGGGCGCTTGTCGACTGTGTGGGCGGTGTGGCGAATTGGCGTGAAACGGCTGCCGAGAGGTGTGTGGTAGCGAGCCGGTCGGTGTCAGTGCGAAGGGGAATGTGCGTGCGTTTGGCGGTTTCGGTGTGCTTTTTGCGGCGTGAGAGTGGGAATTAGTGGGGCCGGCTGTTGTGTTTGTTCCTTGTGTCTTGTGTCGTGTAGGTAGCTTGATGGCAACGTGGAAGGACGCCGGTTTCGTTTCGAGCCTTGCGTGTGGTTGTCGACGTTGACTGGTTGGCGTGTGCCGATGCACGTGCATGTGTGGGTCGCGAGTGCGTTTTTGGCTGGCTGTGTGTGTGTGTGTGTTTTGGGGGGGAAGGGGGAGGCGGTGGTGAAAGTGCAGTCGTTGCCACGGGCGTCGTCGGGTCGGGTGGGGCTGGGGCTGTGCGTCGTGGCGGAAAGGTGGTAGGTTGCGGGAAGCGAGCCCGTCGTTGACGGTGTCGCGTGAGTTGTGAATCGAGTGGGGCGCGGGGCGCGGGGCGCGGGACAGGAGCAGCGTGCCGCTGCGTCGTGGTCGTCAGCAGAGGCTGTGCGTGTGCTTGTCCTTTTTGTGGGCGGTTCGTGCGAGGCGTTTTTGTTTTGTGTTGCCCTAGTTGTTAGTTTATTTTGTTTGTGTTTGTTATTTTGAGACGACGACTGGTTGGTGGCGTGCGCGCGAAGTGGCGGTGTGCGCTTCCCGTGTCGTTTGTGTTGTTTTTTTTTTGTTTTTGTTTTTGTGTGTTTTTTTTTGCACTGGGCCCCGGGGGGTGGGTGGGTGCGTGCGTGTGTGTCGATTGCCGGCTGGCGAAAGGTGCGCCATCGGCGGGGTGGGTCGCCGGCACGAGTAGAGGCGGCGGCGTTGTTGCTGTTGTTGTGTGGTGTTTGTTTTGTTCGGCTGTGTCGGCGAGCTGTGTTGCGGTGCGTGTGAATGGTGGTGCAAAAGTGCTGGCGTTGGGGCTGCGACTGCGACGGCGGCGAGCCGCGGGCGCGCATGATAGTGATGTTGTGAACAGCGGCTGTGTACGGTAGTGGTGTTGTTGTAGCACGACGTGCATCCGGGCCGGCGCGGAAAGCGCAGTTGCGGGCGGTTGCCCTTCGGTGCCAGCCATGTCGCGTGAGCGGCGGGTTGCTGTGGTGTCGACACGTGGTGCTCTGGGTTGTTGTGTGGTGCCCTTTGGCCGGTGGGGGTGGTTCGCGTGCGTCTCGTTCGCGCTCGGTATCTGGTCGTGGTCGTGCTGCTCCCCCGTCTGTCGGCGGTTTTCGACGTCGTCTGTACGTTTTTGTCCGTTTGCGGCGGTGCCTGCCGACGTCGTCCCGTCGCGACCTTTCAACCGAAAGTGTGGCGCCCGAAGGTGAACGAACGTAACCCTGACCTCGGCGCTTTACGCTGAGCCGAGCGAACCGAACCGAACCTAACCTGTGGTGTGGTGAGGTGAGCTCAGCCTGTGAGCCCCAAACGTCTACGTAAGGTAAGCTGTCCGGCGGCTCACGCCTCACGTTTTGAACGCTTTTTTAACCTACGTTTGACGCTTCTTAACCTAGCACTGACCCCTTAACCTAACGTGTAACGTAACCTAACGTAACCTAACCTAACCTAACCTAACCTAACCTAACCTAACCTAACCTCTGACGCCTGACGTGTTTGAATGCTTAACCTAAGTTTGACGCTTAACCTAACCCAAGTCCCCTTAACCTAACCCACGTCCACCTAACCTAACCGAACCTAACCTAGACGTGTAAACGTAATGTGTAACGCGCAACGTGTAAGGTCGGCTGTCGTGTGTGCTGACGGCAGATTGGGTTGGTCTGTAGATTCGGATTGCGGTTTGCCTCGGTCGAGGGGTTGGGTCGGAAGCGGCGAGGGGCGGCGGCGCCTGTTGCGCAGGCGGCGTCCGTTTGCGGCGGGCAATTGTTGAGAAACGGCTGTGAATGTTGGCGGGCGAGAGGAGGAGGACGGCGCGCGATGTGGCCCGACGGCTGCGGGCCGATCGGGAAACGGCGGGAGGGCGACGGAAGGCGATGGGGCGGCGGAGGCGCGTTTGCACGGCCGTCATCGCCGCACGCCTCGGCTTGTGTGGCTGTGGCGCCGGCCGCGCTGGCCGGGCTGCCGCGGCGACGGTGTGGGAGTTTTGCCGAAGGTTTGGCCATTGTGGCGGGTCGTCGGCTGGGGCTGTGGGGGCGGCATTTGGGCGGGGGCGGCGATTCTCGGCGGGCCGACCCAGGCTGTAGCGCGCGGTAGCTGCAGTTTGGCCGTGGTTTGCGGCGCTGCCGTGGCGACTGGTTGGCGACTGTGGTGTGGCTGTGTGTAGCCCCATCCTCGGTGGTTTGAAAGGCGCGGGCGGTTGTGGCGCAGCTTTGGGGCTGCTCCGCACAGGCTGTCGGACGTTGGGCGGTAGCAAGCGCGGGAGGCGCGGCGCGGCGGCGCGCAGAGTGGCGGCCGCTCTCTCGGCCGTCCGCGCCCGCCCGCGACACTGGCTGGGCCCTTGTGATTCTCTGCTCTGCTCTGCCGTGCTGTGCTGTGCTTGCGTGCCTGCCGTCCCGCTCGCTCTCGCTCTCGCTCTCGCTGTGTGTTACGCGCGTCGTCGAAATGGCAGATCAGGCGGCTACGAACGAGACTGCTGCGGCACCCGCCGCCACCGGCACTACGAAGAAGGCCAAGTCTGCGTCGTCTGCGAAGAAGCCGCGCGCCAAGCCTGCGCACCCGCGCACCTCTGAGATGGTGACGGCCGCCATCAAGAGTCTGAAGGAGCGCGGCGGGTCGTCGCTGCAGGCGATCAAGAAGTACATAGCCGCGCACTACAAGCTGGACGCGGAGAAGCTGGCGCCGTTTATCAAGAAGTACCTCAAGTCGGCCGTCGTGGCGGGCGAGCTGGTGCAGACGAAGGGGAAGGGCGCGTCCGGCTCGTTCAAGCTTGCCGGCGCCGGCGGCGGGGGGGCGGCCGAGGGCGGCAAGGCTCGTGCTGGCGGTGCCAAGAAGAAGCGCGCCGCTCCGGCCAGCAAGGAGAAGAAGGGCGCCCGTGCGGCCGGCGCAAAGAAGGCTGGTGGCGTGAAGGCGGCGACCGGTCGGAAGGCGGGCGCCGCCAAGAAGGCGTCTGCGGCGTCGGCCGCTCCCGCGGGTGCGAAGAAGGCGGCTGCGGCCAAGCCGGCCAAGGCCAAGTCGCCGTCGAAGGCGAAGAAGGCCGCCAAGGTTCCGACGAAGAAGCCGAAGGCGCCGCGCCCGAAGAAGGCGACGACGCCGTCTAAGGCGAAGGCTTCGCCCAAGAAGAAGAAGTAGAGTAGAGTAGAGGAGAAAGAGATGGGAAAGGAAGGGTTTGGCGCTTGACCCCGTCGTCCCCACCCCCCGTCGTCGTCTAGTGGCGCGCAAGAGACGCGCGGCCCAAAACGGCCCTTCTCAGGGCCATCAAAGCACGTCGGGGAAGGTTTTGATTGTCGTGTTGCGTTTGGTGTGGGTGTCTGTCTGTATGCCCGTGGGGATGCTGTTTGCGTGCCGTGGTGGTTTGATTGCGGGGGTCGGTGGCGGGTGTGGGCGGCGGTAGCGGTAAGCGGTGTTGTTGTTGTCGTGGTTGATTGTCGCCGTGTTTGTGGCGGCGGCCGACGGTTGGTTTTCTGTCACGTTGTTTTGTTTGAATACGTTGGTTGGCTTGCCTGCGTTCGTTCTTCTCGGATGTGTGTCTTGTCTAGTCGTGTCTGGTCTTTGTTTTGTTTCTTTGTGTGTGTTATGTTTTGCAACGGGGGGCACGTTGAGATGTGGAAGGAGTCGGCGGGGATTTCGGTGGCGTGTAGAGCGAGCGAGCGCGCCTGCCTGGCCGTTGGCCGTCGGAGTGGAGTGCGGGTTTTTTTTGTTTTCGAAACGAAAGCGGCGGCCGGCCAGCCACCCGTGCGGTGTGACGTCGGCCGTTGGGTATTGTGCGCTTTGAGCGCCGGGGAGGGATGATGTGTGATTGTTGCGCGCTGCTAGCAGGCAGGCAGAGTGAGCGGGTGTGTGTGGCGGACGGACGGGAAGTGGTGGTTTTTGTTTTTGGGTTGCGGGGCGAGAGGCAGGCGACCGACAAAGTTTGCTCGCGACGGAGAGATGTTAGTGGCCCTGAAAAGGGCCGTTTTTGTTTGTGCGGTGCGGTGCCGCGGCGCGGTTTAGGCGCGCTCGCCGCGGATGCGGCGCGCGAGCTGGATGTCCTTGGGCATGATGGTGACGCGCTTGGCGTGGATTGCGCACAGGTTGGTGTCTTCGAAGAGGCCGACGAGGTAGGCCTCGCTGGCCTCCTGCAGGGCCATGACTGCGGAGCTCTGGAAGCGCAGGTCGGTCTTGAAGTCCTGGGCGATCTCGCGCACTAGGCGCTGGAATGGCAGCTTGCGGATGAGCAGCTCTGTGCTCTTCTGGTAGCGCCTGATTTCTCGCAGGGCGACGGTGCCCGGCCTGTAGCGGTGGGGCTTCTTGACGCCTCCGGTGGCGGGCGCGCTCTTCCTCGCCGCCTTGGTGGCGAGCTGTTTGCGCGGCGCCTTTCCGCCGGTGGACTTGCGGGCCGTTTGCTTTGTGCGGGCCATGGCGGTAGCGTTGGCGGTAGCGGAGCGGCGTGCGTGGAGGTTAGGTGCGGCGCGGCGTCCGGTGCTGCCTTGACAACGGGCCCGCGCGCCTCCGTGCTGCGCTTATATGCCCTCGGTTGCGCGTGGTGGGGGGAGGGCGGGCCAGAGTCTATATAGGGGGGCGGCGGGCGCGCTGGGCGCAGACCGTAGCCGACTCGCCAGCCGCTGCAGCTGCTGTTTGTGCACGTTTTGCTTTGCCCGAGGAAGGAAGGATGACAGGCCGCGGCAAGGGAGGAAAGGGGCTCGGCAAGGGTGGCGCCAAGCGGCACCGCAAGGTGTTGCGCGACAACATCCAGGGCATCACGAAGCCCGCCATCCGCCGCCTGGCTCGCAGGGGCGGCGTGAAGCGCATCTCTGGTCTGATCTACGAGGAGACCCGCGGGGTGCTGAAGGTGTTCCTGGAGAACGTGATCCGCGACGCGGTGACGTACACTGAGCACGCCAAGCGCAAGACTGTGACGGCCATGGACGTGGTGTACGCCCTGAAGAGGCAGGGGCGCACCCTGTACGGTTTCGGCGGTTAGGCTGCGTCGCAGCGGGCGCTGGCCTTCCCGCGGCCGTGCTTGTGGGTGGGAGAGACTAGAAAACGGCCCTTTTCAGGGCCACCACACTGTTCGGAAGTTGAAAAGTGCGAAAGAGTCTGTGTTGTTGTTGTTGTTGTTGTTGCTGCGTGTGTGTGCGCTGTGTTGTTCGTTTGTTTGTTTGTTTGTTTGTTTGTTTGTTTCTTTCTTTCTTTCCGTTTGAGCGACGTGATGTGGCTGGGAGGGGAGAAGGAAAGGAAACGTGTCATGTGGCTGGCTGTGTGTGGAGCTGCTTCGTTTGTGTTTGTTATTGTGTGTCTTTGTATCGATCGCGACGGAGATGGCGGGCTGTGTGTTGTTGTGCGAGAGAGGCGGTAATTATTTGCTTGCGTGGTTTGGCTCTGTGTGTTTGCGGCGGCGTTGGGGTTTCCGAGGCAAGGCGTGTGGGCATAGGCGGCCGGATCAGCTGTTTCGTTCGTGTCGACGGCCGTTGCGCGCGGGAGTGGAGGGCGGTGTGTCGACACGCCTCCCTTTAACAATGGTCATTATTGCTGCCGTTGTCGTTTGGAAGGCGACTCTGCGACCGTGCAAAATGTGTGTGTGTGTGTGTGTGTGTGTGTGTGTGTGTGTGTGTGCGGGCTGTGTGGACGACAAGATGGCGGACGTGCGCCGGCGGCGGCTGTGCTGTGAAAGTGCAAAGTTGAAACAAAACAAGGTGCGGCGAGGACGACTGAAATTTTGCTTTGGACGTAGGTTTGTGTGGTGGCCCTGAAAAGGGCCGATTGTTGTGGGCCGGGCCGAGCCGAGCCGGCAAAGCGCGTTGCGTGCAGGGGAGCACGCGGCGCTGCGATTGCCTGGCCTCCTTTAGGCCTTCTTCTCGGTCTTCTTTGGCAGCAGGACGGCCTGGATGTTGGGTAGGACACCACCCTGTGCGATGGTGACGCCCGACAGGAGCTTGTTGAGCTCCTCGTCGTTGCGGATGGCAAGCTGCAGGTGGCGCGGGATGATGCGCGTCTTCTTGTTGTCGCGGGCCGCGTTTCCGGCCAGCTCGAGCACCTCAGCCGCGAGGTACTCCATGACGGCGGCGAGGTAGACGGGCGCCCCGGCGCCGACGCGCTCTGCGTAGTTTCCCTTGCGCAGGAGGCGGTGGATTCTGCCGACCGGGAACTGGAGCCCAGCCCTGCTTGAGCGGGACTTTGACTTGCCCTTGACTTTGCCTCCCTTTCCGCGTCCGGACATGGCGATGGGCTAGCGACGGTGCACACGAGAAGGAAACGAAAACGACCGGTGCGAGCGGCAGCGAGTCGAGCAGCGGAGTGCGTGCCGGCGCAGCCGGGGTGGGGGTGCTTTATGGGCTCGGGTGCGGCGGCCGGTTGCGCGCGCGCCCCATTGGTCGGCGGCCGCAACAGGGCGAGCTGGTAAAGGTGCGGCGGCGGCTGGCGGCGGGTGCCACTGTGTGGGGAGACGCTGACTAGAGCGGAGCGCTTGCTACTGGTGTTGCTGCTGCCGCCGTACGTTGGTTCGAGATGCCGCCCAAGACTAGCGGGAAGGCCGCCAAGAAGGCTGGCAAGGCGCAGAAGAACATTTCGAAGGGCGACAAGAAGAAGAAGCGCAAGAGGAAGGAGAGCTATGCCATCTACATCTACAAGGTGCTGAAGCAGGTGCACCCTGACACGGGCATCTCGTCGAAGGCGATGAGCATCATGAACAGCTTCGTGAACGACATTTTCGAGCGCATTGCGGCCGAGGCTTCTCGCCTGGCGCACTACAACAAGCGCTCGACCATCACGTCCCGCGAGATCCAGACCGCTGTGCGGCTGTTGCTGCCTGGCGAGCTGGCCAAGCACGCCGTGAGCGAGGGCACGAAGGCGGTGACCAAGTACACGAGCTCCAAGTAAGGAGGTGGCTCTGGAACGGAAGGAAGGATGGAGAGAGAATGCTCCTCCGTTGCGAGAGCGGCAAAACGGCCCTTTTCAGGGCCACCAACTTGCCTTTTGCGGGAAGGGCGGAATTGTTGTTGTTGTTTGTGTGGACGGCTGTGATGTATGTGTGCATTTTGATTGTGGGTGGGGGGGCGCGTCAAAGCGTGTTGCGCGGGGTACGGCCACGAGGTTGGTCGCCGTGGCGTGGAATGGTGGCACGCCTCGTTGGCGTGGTTTTTGACCCATTTGGTGTTGTTGGTGTGTGTGTTACCTGTCTGCGAGGGGGGACAGTGCGATCGCCGACTTTTGTGTCACCGTAACGACGGCCGTTTGCGGGTTTGTTTTTTGCACATCATACATGGCGAGGGTGAAATGTGAAATGTTGTTTTTTTTTGTGGTTTTTGTTTGCCGCCCACTATTCCCTTTGCTGTACGCCGAGTTTGACAATGGTGCGACGTAACTGCAGCGTGGAGGTGTGTGAGTGACGTTGAAATGAACGTGCCATGAAGACGCATTGTTGTTGCATTGTACTGTACGTGTACGGCGACACGCACGATGATGTACCATTCGACTCTGATTTTTGATAGCCGTGTCTGACTGATTGCGTACGACGCACGCACACCGATGTCGTCATTCAAGATGCACGCGTGTCCAGTGCAGTACAGTAAGCGCGACGCTAGACGACGGCGGCGGCGGCGGCGGCCGTTTTTGGCGAATGTCTGTACACGTGTTTGTCTGTGTCCATCCGGTATGTATTTGTTTGTTTGAAAGTGTTTTGTGTGTCGGTGACGTGGTCCGATCCGTCGCCCCCCTGAGTAACTGTCGATCGGCGCGATAGACCGGCGTCACGCAACTGAACCGAAGTCGTGGGCACACCCGTCATACTGTTGTACACCGTCGCGCTGAGAACGGTAACGACAGGTTGACTTTGATCGGTCGAATGTCTGGGCAGAACGTGAGGAAGGAGGCAAGAGTGCAGGAGGAAAGGACAGAGGGGGGGGGGCAAAAGAGAGAGGAAGGGAAAAAGGGGAGAAACGCATTCGTAGAGCAACGGAACGTTCCCGTGTCGGAGGCGTATTGGAGCCGCACTGAAATGCGTTTAACGGCGGCGCGGCTGCAAGTGTCTGCCGTGGTGAACGTTACCTTTGACGGCTGCATTGGCCTTTGCTTTTTGCTTTTGCTTTCGCTTTCGCTTTCCCGGTTGTACGTAACGTTTGTTGGTATGGTTGGTTCTGAGGAAGAGTGTGTGACAGTGCCGTGCCGTCCATGTTCGTGTGCCCTCCCATTGTGTGTATGCTATTGTCTGTGTACTTGAATGATGTATGTAGGTGTTAGTGGACGTGTTTTACCAGTGGGGGGAAATGGATCGTCGATAGTTGGCGTCACTCTGTCACGGTCGAGATGACGCACCCTCCGTACAGAAAGGTGTCGGGAAAGTGTGTGTGTGTGTGTGTGTGTGTGTGTGTGTGTGTGTGTGTGTGTGTGTGCGTGCGTGCGTCCGTGAATTGGCAGTGTTTGGAGGTGGGCGTGCCCTGCATGTGGCCCGGAAGGCTGTTCGTTTGGCGGTAGTGTTGTGTGGACAGGGGAGGGGCATGCGTAACGCTGCTGGCATGGCATTTCGGGAGATGGGAGGGGGCAAACGAGGAAACGAGGAGCGGCGGCCAAAGACGGGACGGGGAGGGGCGCGGTGTGGGTGGCTTGCGCCTGTGCTCGGCGTTGTGGTTTGTGCAAAAGAGGAGGAGAAAAACAATGAGTTGCCAGGGAGGGGAGCGGTGTTGTGTTGTGGTTGTCGTGGTGTAGCCGCAGACGCGGCTGTCAGTGAACGTGGCGAGACGGACGGATGCGCGGAGGGGCGGGGGCGGCGCATTTCGCCGGTGCCGTGCCGTGCCGTGCCATGCCATGCCTGAAAGCCGCGTGGTCGCTGTGTTGTTGGTGGCGTGGGGGCGAGGAGAGTACCGTACGGGTGTGCTTGTGCGCCGGAAATGGCACACTGCGCCTGCCCGTCTTGGAGGCTGATGGCTGTGGTGTGGAAATGGGGCGCGGTGATGTTGAAGCAGTTGAAGAACAGAAAAGAAACCAAGAAGAAAACGGAAGGCGTGATGCGGCGGTGGTGGTGAGAGCGGGAAAAACAAAACAAAACAAAAAAAAAGAAAGAAAAAAAAACAACAAGAAAAAAGAAGGAAAAACAACAAGAAACAAAAAAAGAAAACAAAAAGTCTATCAATATTAAAATGTAAATGGAAATGGAAATGGAAATGGACCCAGGTATAACCTCCCTGCACAAATAGCAGAGAGTCCGATGATAATAAAAATGTGCCAGAATGTTAACGTCCCTACAAAACAAACCCAACGATAATATTAATGAAAGAATGAACCGTATGTAACATTGCAACAGACATAATGGAACCTGATAAATTGTATAAGGGCAGCAGCGTTGACCTTTGGCCCTGTATTCAGAATAAAAAGAGCCAAAGATCGTTACCCCAATGAAAAAGACACTGAAACACGTATGTAACATAGCAGCGATGGCGAGACATTGTAGCATCTGTGACCAGAGAGTTTGCGCTGGACCGCGCGAGTGTTGCGAGCGGTTCTCAGTCAGTCAGTCAGTCAGTCAGTCAGTCAGTCAGTCGTTGCGAGTCTGTAGCTCTGTCTAGTTGAGGGCTGTACTCTGTCAGTAGTCGTCGCGTGCAGTACGCTAATAGTCGTCATGCAGAGCGGTCGGTCAGTAGTAGCAGCCGAGTGCGGTTGTGTGATGTAGGCGGTCGGCAACACTGGTCAAGATGGTGAAGGAGGTATACTGTTAATTAATATAATCATTAGATAATGAAAAATTATATTTATTGTAATTAATTCTCCAACAAGTTCCCCAAAAATAATTTTTATTTCAAAAGCATTTTTCAAAAATGTAATGTTTTATTGAACTAAAGAGTTCGTTGCACTTCCCATTTCATTCCACTTCTTTGAAGAAAAATTTCACTAAAATCACAAAAAAAGAGAATATTATTATTTGCAATGCAGTTCCTCCAAGCGCTGCGCAACAACAAGAGCAGAAATGTGACATCCATTTATTCTGAGGTAAGACTTTAATTCTGATTGTTTTGCACAGGGCCAAAGACCGATATTTCGGCTCAATTGAAGTTTCTTGTCACTGAACGGACTTTAAATGTTGTGAAGAATTTATATTTGAGTCGGATTGCGAATTTCACATTTTTGTTGCCATTTTCAATACCTCTCATTGTGGGCGAGGTTACAATTAGCGCAATGTCCATTAGCATCCGTAAATAACATTGTCCATTATTTTAAATTTTGCGGGGAGGTTACAACACACAAAAAAAAAAAAAAAAACAAAAAAGTTGCATTTATATCCGCTCCTCAATTGTAGATACCCCTTACACAGCTGTGTGCAATGAATGAGTGCTGGCTGGTAATTAATTGCACTCCTTGGAGGGAAATGCCATAGGAAGTAGTCTTTAAAAAGTGAATGTTTTTCGTTAAAAGACAAAAGTTGCTTTAGAAAAAAGTAATAGTGGGGCTTTTGTTGTTGAACAAAATAAGTACAATGAACATACGTTATCAGATTTGCGCAATGCAGCTTCACACTACCTTTTGATTATAACACAATATACTATACATCGTCCCGAACCGTGACCAGAGTCGCGAGACGAGCAGAGCACGCCGCCGACGCCCGCTCAGTACAACCGTCCACCCGCTACTACTGTCGACCGACTACTACCTCTCACGACTCGCGCTACAATATATATAACAACTGTTCCTGGCGACCCGGTGCGTGCCACTACTGTCGTCTGGCGCGGTCCAAGCGCCGACTAGCAACGATAAATAACTCTCTGGTCAGACAGAGATGCTGTCATGCCTCGCCATCGCTCTGGTAACGAATACATACGTGTTGCAGCGTGCGTACCACCGGAACACGCAGTGGCGGAGCCAAAGACTGTGTTGTCGAGGTCGAGTGCGAGCGGGAAGAGAGGCAGCGTCGGCACGGAGATGCAAGCGAGCGAGACGCACGGGGGCTGCGGCGTGGCGCGTTTGCGGTCGGCGCCTTTGGTGGCAACGGCCGGGACAAGCAGCGGTGTATGGTGTGGTGCGGGGCGGACAGGGGCGGCGGTGGACGGGGAGGAGGCGGCGCGACGACGGCATGGGGGCGAAAACGGGACGGGGGACGGCGGATGTTGAGAGGCGTCACGCGCGGACAGGACACAGGACACAGACACAGAGACACACAGATTGGAAAGGGAGGGTGCGCGGTAGTAGTTGGGAATGTGCGTACCGTGCGGGATGGGAGTGGGCGAGGAACACGGTCGTGGCCCCTGTTTGTGGGTGCGTGTGATGACGTCGGTGTGTTGTGGGAAGGGAAGGTGCTGTGGCGGCGGCGCGTAATGGGCGTAGGCCGAAAAGAGAAAGGAACGTGGGCAGTGTGTTGGCAAGCGTCGGTTCGACTGCGACGTTGATGGGCAGGGCAAGGTTAATGGTGGTAGGAGTAGGCGTGTGGGCGCAAAAAATCTGCCGCTGCAGGCGGTGCCGTAACCGCCATGGGGCGGGAAGGAGAGAGGGCCAAAGAAAGAAAGAAAGAAGAAAACAAAATAAAAAAAAAAAAAGGAGGGGGGGGGGGGGCGAAAGGAAGGCAGGAAGGACAAGAGGCGAGGCGACGGCTTGCTTTGTGTATCGGTCGGTCTCTGGCTATGCTTCGTTTTCTGCAGCAGGGTCGGTGCGCGGCGTGGCTCGCGGCAGTGGGAACGCCTGGCGGCTGGACGGCCAGCAATGCGGTTGGATGGGCGGCCACAGCACCGCACCTGTGCCCGAGGAGGAGACGCTGGCGGCGGGCCCTGAGGTGAGGCCGGCTCGGCTCGGCTGGGGCTGTGGATGTGTAGGTGTGCGCCGCTGCTGCAACAACGAGTAAAACGCGAGAAGAAGGGATGGCGGTAGAGAGAAAAAAAAAAAAAAGGTCGTGTTGTGTTGATGCGCAGGCAGACGCGTACAGAGAGACGAGCCCGGTCTGCAGCAGGGTGTGGCCGTGCCGAGTGCAGAGCAGCGGCGGCTCGGTTCGGTTCGGTTCGGCCCGGCGGGCCGCGCTGTTGTCGCGGACGTGAGCGCCCCCTGGCGGGTGGCCGGAGGCGGCGCGGCGTGTTGGACGTGTGGCTGGTGGCAGTGCACAATTTGCGAGTGGCTGGCGGTGTGGCGTGGCGGTTGGCGCGTCGGGCGGCGGAGAGGGAGAGAGAGGAGAGGTATGTGTTGCGGGCGCCCTTTGCTGCGCTGCGTCGTTGCGTGTGCCGTACAGGGCGGGCGCTTGTCGACTGTGTGGGCGGTGTGGCGAATTGGCGTGAAACGGCTGCCGAGAGGTGTGTGGTAGCGAGCCGGTCGGTGTCAGTGCGAAGGGGAATGTGCGTGCGTTTGGCGGTTTCGGTGTGCTTTTTGCGGCGTGAGAGTGGGAATTAGTGGGGCCGGCTGTTGTGTTTGTTCCTTGTGTCTTGTGTCGTGTAGGTAGCTTGATGGCAACGTGGAAGGACGCCGGTTTCGTTTCGAGCCTTGCGTGTGGTTGTCGACGTTGACTGGTTGGCGTGTGCCGATGCACGTGCATGTGTGGGTCGCGAGTGCGTTTTTGGCTGGCTGTGTGTGTGTGTGTGTTTTGGGGGGGAAGGGGGAGGCGGTGGTGAAAGTGCAGTCGTTGCCACGGGCGTCGTCGGGTCGGGTGGGGCTGGGGCTGTGCGTCGTGGCGGAAAGGTGGTAGGTTGCGGGAAGCGAGCCCGTCGTTGACGGTGTCGCGTGAGTTGTGAATCGAGTGGGGCGCGGGGCGCGGGGCGCGGGACAGGAGCAGCGTGCCGCTGCGTCGTGGTCGTCAGCAGAGGCTGTGCGTGTGCTTGTCCTTTTTGTGGGCGGTTCGTGCGAGGCGTTTTTGTTTTGTGTTGCCCTAGTTGTTAGTTTATTTTGTTTGTGTTTGTTATTTTGAGACGACGACTGGTTGGTGGCGTGCGCGCGAAGTGGCGGTGTGCGCTTCCCGTGTCGTTTGTGTTGTTTTTTTTTTGTTTTTGTTTTTGTGTGTTTTTTTTTGCACTGGGCCCCGGGGGGTGGGTGGGTGCGTGCGTGTGTGTCGATTGCCGGCTGGCGAAAGGTGCGCCATCGGCGGGGTGGGTCGCCGGCACGAGTAGAGGCGGCGGCGTTGTTGCTGTTGTTGTGTGGTGTTTGTTTTGTTCGGCTGTGTCGGCGAGCTGTGTTGCGGTGCGTGTGAATGGTGGTGCAAAAGTGCTGGCGTTGGGGCTGCGACTGCGACGGCGGCGAGCCGCGGGCGCGCATGATAGTGATGTTGTGAACAGCGGCTGTGTACGGTAGTGGTGTTGTTGTAGCACGACGTGCATCCGGGCCGGCGCGGAAAGCGCAGTTGCGGGCGGTTGCCCTTCGGTGCCAGCCATGTCGCGTGAGCGGCGGGTTGCTGTGGTGTCGACACGTGGTGCTCTGGGTTGTTGTGTGGTGCCCTTTGGCCGGTGGGGGTGGTTCGCGTGCGTCTCGTTCGCGCTCGGTATCTGGTCGTGGTCGTGCTGCTCCCCCGTCTGTCGGCGGTTTTCGACGTCGTCTGTACGTTTTTGTCCGTTTGCGGCGGTGCCTGCCGACGTCGTCCCGTCGCGACCTTTCAACCGAAAGTGTGGCGCCCGAAGGTGAACGAACGTAACCCTGACCTCGGCGCTTTACGCTGAGCCGAGCGAACCGAACCGAACCTAACCTGTGGTGTGGTGAGGTGAGCTCAGCCTGTGAGCCCCAAACGTCTACGTAAGGTAAGCTGTCCGGCGGCTCACGCCTCACGTTTTGAACGCTTTTTTAACCTACGTTTGACGCTTCTTAACCTAGCACTGACCCCTTAACCTAACGTGTAACGTAACCTAACGTAACCTAACCTAACCTAACCTAACCTAACCTAACCTAACCTAACCTCTGACGCCTGACGTGTTTGAATGCTTAACCTAAGTTTGACGCTTAACCTAACCCAAGTCCCCTTAACCTAACCCACGTCCACCTAACCTAACCGAACCTAACCTAGACGTGTAAACGTAATGTGTAACGCGCAACGTGTAAGGTCGGCTGTCGTGTGTGCTGACGGCAGATTGGGTTGGTCTGTAGATTCGGATTGCGGTTTGCCTCGGTCGAGGGGTTGGGTCGGAAGCGGCGAGGGGCGGCGGCGCCTGTTGCGCAGGCGGCGTCCGTTTGCGGCGGGCAATTGTTGAGAAACGGCTGTGAATGTTGGCGGGCGAGAGGAGGAGGACGGCGCGCGATGTGGCCCGACGGCTGCGGGCCGATCGGGAAACGGCGGGAGGGCGACGGAAGGCGATGGGGCGGCGGAGGCGCGTTTGCACGGCCGTCATCGCCGCACGCCTCGGCTTGTGTGGCTGTGGCGCCGGCCGCGCTGGCCGGGCTGCCGCGGCGACGGTGTGGGAGTTTTGCCGAAGGTTTGGCCATTGTGGCGGGTCGTCGGCTGGGGCTGTGGGGGCGGCATTTGGGCGGGGGCGGCGATTCTCGGCGGGCCGACCCAGGCTGTAGCGCGCGGTAGCTGCAGTTTGGCCGTGGTTTGCGGCGCTGCCGTGGCGACTGGTTGGCGACTGTGGTGTGGCTGTGTGTAGCCCCATCCTCGGTGGTTTGAAAGGCGCGGGCGGTTGTGGCGCAGCTTTGGGGCTGCTCCGCACAGGCTGTCGGACGTTGGGCGGTAGCAAGCGCGGGAGGCGCGGCGCGGCGGCGCGCAGAGTGGCGGCCGCTCTCTCGGCCGTCCGCGCCCGCCCGCGACACTGGCTGGGCCCTTGTGATTCTCTGCTCTGCTCTGCCGTGCTGTGCTGTGCTTGCGTGCCTGCCGTCCCGCTCGCTCTCGCTCTCGCTCTCGCTGTGTGTTACGCGCGTCGTCGAAATGGCAGATCAGGCGGCTACGAACGAGACTGCTGCGGCACCCGCCGCCACCGGCACTACGAAGAAGGCCAAGTCTGCGTCGTCTGCGAAGAAGCCGCGCGCCAAGCCTGCGCACCCGCGCACCTCTGAGATGGTGACGGCCGCCATCAAGAGTCTGAAGGAGCGCGGCGGGTCGTCGCTGCAGGCGATCAAGAAGTACATAGCCGCGCACTACAAGCTGGACGCGGAGAAGCTGGCGCCGTTTATCAAGAAGTACCTCAAGTCGGCCGTCGTGGCGGGCGAGCTGGTGCAGACGAAGGGGAAGGGCGCGTCCGGCTCGTTCAAGCTTGCCGGCGCCGGCGGCGGGGGGGCGGCCGAGGGCGGCAAGGCTCGTGCTGGCGGTGCCAAGAAGAAGCGCGCCGCTCCGGCCAGCAAGGAGAAGAAGGGCGCCCGTGCGGCCGGCGCAAAGAAGGCTGGTGGCGTGAAGGCGGCGACCGGTCGGAAGGCGGGCGCCGCCAAGAAGGCGTCTGCGGCGTCGGCCGCTCCCGCGGGTGCGAAGAAGGCGGCTGCGGCCAAGCCGGCCAAGGCCAAGTCGCCGTCGAAGGCGAAGAAGGCCGCCAAGGTTCCGACGAAGAAGCCGAAGGCGCCGCGCCCGAAGAAGGCGACGACGCCGTCTAAGGCGAAGGCTTCGCCCAAGAAGAAGAAGTAGAGTAGAGTAGAGGAGAAAGAGATGGGAAAGGAAGGGTTTGGCGCTTGACCCCGTCGTCCCCACCCCCCGTCGTCGTCTAGTGGCGCGCAAGAGACGCGCGGCCCAAAACGGCCCTTCTCAGGGCCATCAAAGCACGTCGGGGAAGGTTTTGATTGTCGTGTTGCGTTTGGTGTGGGTGTCTGTCTGTATGCCCGTGGGGATGCTGTTTGCGTGCCGTGGTGGTTTGATTGCGGGGGTCGGTGGCGGGTGTGGGCGGCGGTAGCGGTAAGCGGTGTTGTTGTTGTCGTGGTTGATTGTCGCCGTGTTTGTGGCGGCGGCCGACGGTTGGTTTTCTGTCACGTTGTTTTGTTTGAATACGTTGGTTGGCTTGCCTGCGTTCGTTCTTCTCGGATGTGTGTCTTGTCTAGTCGTGTCTGGTCTTTGTTTTGTTTCTTTGTGTGTGTTATGTTTTGCAACGGGGGGCACGTTGAGATGTGGAAGGAGTCGGCGGGGATTTCGGTGGCGTGTAGAGCGAGCGAGCGCGCCTGCCTGGCCGTTGGCCGTCGGAGTGGAGTGCGGGTTTTTTTTGTTTTCGAAACGAAAGCGGCGGCCGGCCAGCCACCCGTGCGGTGTGACGTCGGCCGTTGGGTATTGTGCGCTTTGAGCGCCGGGGAGGGATGATGTGTGATTGTTGCGCGCTGCTAGCAGGCAGGCAGAGTGAGCGGGTGTGTGTGGCGGACGGACGGGAAGTGGTGGTTTTTGTTTTTGGGTTGCGGGGCGAGAGGCAGGCGACCGACAAAGTTTGCTCGCGACGGAGAGATGTTAGTGGCCCTGAAAAGGGCCGTTTTTGTTTGTGCGGTGCGGTGCCGCGGCGCGGTTTAGGCGCGCTCGCCGCGGATGCGGCGCGCGAGCTGGATGTCCTTGGGCATGATGGTGACGCGCTTGGCGTGGATTGCGCACAGGTTGGTGTCTTCGAAGAGGCCGACGAGGTAGGCCTCGCTGGCCTCCTGCAGGGCCATGACTGCGGAGCTCTGGAAGCGCAGGTCGGTCTTGAAGTCCTGGGCGATCTCGCGCACTAGGCGCTGGAATGGCAGCTTGCGGATGAGCAGCTCTGTGCTCTTCTGGTAGCGCCTGATTTCTCGCAGGGCGACGGTGCCCGGCCTGTAGCGGTGGGGCTTCTTGACGCCTCCGGTGGCGGGCGCGCTCTTCCTCGCCGCCTTGGTGGCGAGCTGTTTGCGCGGCGCCTTTCCGCCGGTGGACTTGCGGGCCGTTTGCTTTGTGCGGGCCATGGCGGTAGCGTTGGCGGTAGCGGAGCGGCGTGCGTGGAGGTTAGGTGCGGCGCGGCGTCCGGTGCTGCCTTGACAACGGGCCCGCGCGCCTCCGTGCTGCGCTTATATGCCCTCGGTTGCGCGTGGTGGGGGGAGGGCGGGCCAGAGTCTATATAGGGGGGCGGCGGGCGCGCTGGGCGCAGACCGTAGCCGACTCGCCAGCCGCTGCAGCTGCTGTTTGTGCACGTTTTGCTTTGCCCGAGGAAGGAAGGATGACAGGCCGCGGCAAGGGAGGAAAGGGGCTCGGCAAGGGTGGCGCCAAGCGGCACCGCAAGGTGTTGCGCGACAACATCCAGGGCATCACGAAGCCCGCCATCCGCCGCCTGGCTCGCAGGGGCGGCGTGAAGCGCATCTCTGGTCTGATCTACGAGGAGACCCGCGGGGTGCTGAAGGTGTTCCTGGAGAACGTGATCCGCGACGCGGTGACGTACACTGAGCACGCCAAGCGCAAGACTGTGACGGCCATGGACGTGGTGTACGCCCTGAAGAGGCAGGGGCGCACCCTGTACGGTTTCGGCGGTTAGGCTGCGTCGCAGCGGGCGCTGGCCTTCCCGCGGCCGTGCTTGTGGGTGGGAGAGACTAGAAAACGGCCCTTTTCAGGGCCACCACACTGTTCGGAAGTTGAAAAGTGCGAAAGAGTCTGTGTTGTTGTTGTTGTTGTTGCTGCGTGTGTGTGCGCTGTGTTGTTCGTTTGTTTGTTTGTTTGTTTGTTTGTTTGTTTCTTTCTTTCTTTCCGTTTGAGCGACGTGATGTGGCTGGGAGGGGAGAAGGAAAGGAAACGTGTCATGTGGCTGGCTGTGTGTGGAGCTGCTTCGTTTGTGTTTGTTATTGTGTGTCTTTGTATCGATCGCGACGGAGATGGCGGGCTGTGTGTTGTTGTGCGAGAGAGGCGGTAATTATTTGCTTGCGTGGTTTGGCTCTGTGTGTTTGCGGCGGCGTTGGGGTTTCCGAGGCAAGGCGTGTGGGCATAGGCGGCCGGATCAGCTGTTTCGTTCGTGTCGACGGCCGTTGCGCGCGGGAGTGGAGGGCGGTGTGTCGACACGCCTCCCTTTAACAATGGTCATTATTGCTGCCGTTGTCGTTTGGAAGGCGACTCTGCGACCGTGCAAAATGTGTGTGTGTGTGTGTGTGTGTGTGTGTGTGTGTGTGTGTGCGGGCTGTGTGGACGACAAGATGGCGGACGTGCGCCGGCGGCGGCTGTGCTGTGAAAGTGCAAAGTTGAAACAAAACAAGGTGCGGCGAGGACGACTGAAATTTTGCTTTGGACGTAGGTTTGTGTGGTGGCCCTGAAAAGGGCCGATTGTTGTGGGCCGGGCCGAGCCGAGCCGGCAAAGCGCGTTGCGTGCAGGGGAGCACGCGGCGCTGCGATTGCCTGGCCTCCTTTAGGCCTTCTTCTCGGTCTTCTTTGGCAGCAGGACGGCCTGGATGTTGGGTAGGACACCACCCTGTGCGATGGTGACGCCCGACAGGAGCTTGTTGAGCTCCTCGTCGTTGCGGATGGCAAGCTGCAGGTGGCGCGGGATGATGCGCGTCTTCTTGTTGTCGCGGGCCGCGTTTCCGGCCAGCTCGAGCACCTCAGCCGCGAGGTACTCCATGACGGCGGCGAGGTAGACGGGCGCCCCGGCGCCGACGCGCTCTGCGTAGTTTCCCTTGCGCAGGAGGCGGTGGATTCTGCCGACCGGGAACTGGAGCCCAGCCCTGCTTGAGCGGGACTTTGACTTGCCCTTGACTTTGCCTCCCTTTCCGCGTCCGGACATGGCGATGGGCTAGCGACGGTGCACACGAGAAGGAAACGAAAACGACCGGTGCGAGCGGCAGCGAGTCGAGCAGCGGAGTGCGTGCCGGCGCAGCCGGGGTGGGGGTGCTTTATGGGCTCGGGTGCGGCGGCCGGTTGCGCGCGCGCCCCATTGGTCGGCGGCCGCAACAGGGCGAGCTGGTAAAGGTGCGGCGGCGGCTGGCGGCGGGTGCCACTGTGTGGGGAGACGCTGACTAGAGCGGAGCGCTTGCTACTGGTGTTGCTGCTGCCGCCGTACGTTGGTTCGAGATGCCGCCCAAGACTAGCGGGAAGGCCGCCAAGAAGGCTGGCAAGGCGCAGAAGAACATTTCGAAGGGCGACAAGAAGAAGAAGCGCAAGAGGAAGGAGAGCTATGCCATCTACATCTACAAGGTGCTGAAGCAGGTGCACCCTGACACGGGCATCTCGTCGAAGGCGATGAGCATCATGAACAGCTTCGTGAACGACATTTTCGAGCGCATTGCGGCCGAGGCTTCTCGCCTGGCGCACTACAACAAGCGCTCGACCATCACGTCCCGCGAGATCCAGACCGCTGTGCGGCTGTTGCTGCCTGGCGAGCTGGCCAAGCACGCCGTGAGCGAGGGCACGAAGGCGGTGACCAAGTACACGAGCTCCAAGTAAGGAGGTGGCTCTGGAACGGAAGGAAGGATGGAGAGAGAATGCTCCTCCGTTGCGAGAGCGGCAAAACGGCCCTTTTCAGGGCCACCAACTTGCCTTTTGCGGGAAGGGCGGAATTGTTGTTGTTGTTTGTGTGGACGGCTGTGATGTATGTGTGCATTTTGATTGTGGGTGGGGGGGCGCGTCAAAGCGTGTTGCGCGGGGTACGGCCACGAGGTTGGTCGCCGTGGCGTGGAATGGTGGCACGCCTCGTTGGCGTGGTTTTTGACCCATTTGGTGTTGTTGGTGTGTGTGTTACCTGTCTGCGAGGGGGGACAGTGCGATCGCCGACTTTTGTGTCACCGTAACGACGGCCGTTTGCGGGTTTGTTTTTTGCACATCATACATGGCGAGGGTGAAATGTGAAATGTTGTTTTTTTTTGTGGTTTTTGTTTGCCGCCCACTATTCCCTTTGCTGTACGCCGAGTTTGACAATGGTGCGACGTAACTGCAGCGTGGAGGTGTGTGAGTGACGTTGAAATGAACGTGCCATGAAGACGCATTGTTGTTGCATTGTACTGTACGTGTACGGCGACACGCACGATGATGTACCATTCGACTCTGATTTTTGATAGCCGTGTCTGACTGATTGCGTACGACGCACGCACACCGATGTCGTCATTCAAGATGCACGCGTGTCCAGTGCAGTACAGTAAGCGCGACGCTAGACGACGGCGGCGGCGGCGGCGGCCGTTTTTGGCGAATGTCTGTACACGTGTTTGTCTGTGTCCATCCGGTATGTATTTGTTTGTTTGAAAGTGTTTTGTGTGTCGGTGACGTGGTCCGATCCGTCGCCCCCCTGAGTAACTGTCGATCGGCGCGATAGACCGGCGTCACGCAACTGAACCGAAGTCGTGGGCACACCCGTCATACTGTTGTACACCGTCGCGCTGAGAACGGTAACGACAGGTTGACTTTGATCGGTCGAATGTCTGGGCAGAACGTGAGGAAGGAGGCAAGAGTGCAGGAGGAAAGGACAGAGGGGGGGGGGCAAAAGAGAGAGGAAGGGAAAAAGGGGAGAAACGCATTCGTAGAGCAACGGAACGTTCCCGTGTCGGAGGCGTATTGGAGCCGCACTGAAATGCGTTTAACGGCGGCGCGGCTGCAAGTGTCTGCCGTGGTGAACGTTACCTTTGACGGCTGCATTGGCCTTTGCTTTTTGCTTTTGCTTTCGCTTTCGCTTTCCCGGTTGTACGTAACGTTTGTTGGTATGGTTGGTTCTGAGGAAGAGTGTGTGACAGTGCCGTGCCGTCCATGTTCGTGTGCCCTCCCATTGTGTGTATGCTATTGTCTGTGTACTTGAATGATGTATGTAGGTGTTAGTGGACGTGTTTTACCAGTGGGGGGAAATGGATCGTCGATAGTTGGCGTCACTCTGTCACGGTCGAGATGACGCACCCTCCGTACAGAAAGGTGTCGGGAAAGTGTGTGTGTGTGTGTGTGTGTGTGTGTGTGTGTGTGTGTGTGTGTGTGTGCGTGCGTGCGTCCGTGAATTGGCAGTGTTTGGAGGTGGGCGTGCCCTGCATGTGGCCCGGAAGGCTGTTCGTTTGGCGGTAGTGTTGTGTGGACAGGGGAGGGGCATGCGTAACGCTGCTGGCATGGCATTTCGGGAGATGGGAGGGGGCAAACGAGGAAACGAGGAGCGGCGGCCAAAGACGGGACGGGGAGGGGCGCGGTGTGGGTGGCTTGCGCCTGTGCTCGGCGTTGTGGTTTGTGCAAAAGAGGAGGAGAAAAACAATGAGTTGCCAGGGAGGGGAGCGGTGTTGTGTTGTGGTTGTCGTGGTGTAGCCGCAGACGCGGCTGTCAGTGAACGTGGCGAGACGGACGGATGCGCGGAGGGGCGGGGGCGGCGCATTTCGCCGGTGCCGTGCCGTGCCGTGCCATGCCATGCCTGAAAGCCGCGTGGTCGCTGTGTTGTTGGTGGCGTGGGGGCGAGGAGAGTACCGTACGGGTGTGCTTGTGCGCCGGAAATGGCACACTGCGCCTGCCCGTCTTGGAGGCTGATGGCTGTGGTGTGGAAATGGGGCGCGGTGATGTTGAAGCAGTTGAAGAACAGAAAAGAAACCAAGAAGAAAACGGAAGGCGTGATGCGGCGGTGGTGGTGAGAGCGGGAAAAACAAAACAAAACAAAAAAAAAGAAAGAAAAAAAAACAACAAGAAAAAAGAAGGAAAAACAACAAGAAACAAAAAAAGAAAACAAAAAGTCTATCAATATTAAAATGTAAATGGAAATGGAAATGGAAATGGACCCAGGTATAACCTCCCTGCACAAATAGCAGAGAGTCCGATGATAATAAAAATGTGCCAGAATGTTAACGTCCCTACAAAACAAACCCAACGATAATATTAATGAAAGAATGAACCGTATGTAACATTGCAACAGACATAATGGAACCTGATAAATTGTATAAGGGCAGCAGCGTTGACCTTTGGCCCTGTATTCAGAATAAAAAGAGCCAAAGATCGTTACCCCAATGAAAAAGACACTGAAACACGTATGTAACATAGCAGCGATGGCGAGACATTGTAGCATCTGTGACCAGAGAGTTTGCGCTGGACCGCGCGAGTGTTGCGAGCGGTTCTCAGTCAGTCAGTCAGTCAGTCAGTCAGTCAGTCAGTCGTTGCGAGTCTGTAGCTCTGTCTAGTTGAGGGCTGTACTCTGTCAGTAGTCGTCGCGTGCAGTACGCTAATAGTCGTCATGCAGAGCGGTCGGTCAGTAGTAGCAGCCGAGTGCGGTTGTGTGATGTAGGCGGTCGGCAACACTGGTCAAGATGGTGAAGGAGGTATACTGTTAATTAATATAATCATTAGATAATGAAAAATTATATTTATTGTAATTAATTCTCCAACAAGTTCCCCAAAAATAATTTTTATTTCAAAAGCATTTTTCAAAAATGTAATGTTTTATTGAACTAAAGAGTTCGTTGCACTTCCCATTTCATTCCACTTCTTTGAAGAAAAATTTCACTAAAATCACAAAAAAAGAGAATATTATTATTTGCAATGCAGTTCCTCCAAGCGCTGCGCAACAACAAGAGCAGAAATGTGACATCCATTTATTCTGAGGTAAGACTTTAATTCTGATTGTTTTGCACAGGGCCAAAGACCGATATTTCGGCTCAATTGAAGTTTCTTGTCACTGAACGGACTTTAAATGTTGTGAAGAATTTATATTTGAGTCGGATTGCGAATTTCACATTTTTGTTGCCATTTTCAATACCTCTCATTGTGGGCGAGGTTACAATTAGCGCAATGTCCATTAGCATCCGTAAATAACATTGTCCATTATTTTAAATTTTGCGGGGAGGTTACAACACACAAAAAAAAAAAAAAAAACAAAAAAGTTGCATTTATATCCGCTCCTCAATTGTAGATACCCCTTACACAGCTGTGTGCAATGAATGAGTGCTGGCTGGTAATTAATTGCACTCCTTGGAGGGAAATGCCATAGGAAGTAGTCTTTAAAAAGTGAATGTTTTTCGTTAAAAGACAAAAGTTGCTTTAGAAAAAAGTAATAGTGGGGCTTTTGTTGTTGAACAAAATAAGTACAATGAACATACGTTATCAGATTTGCGCAATGCAGCTTCACACTACCTTTTGATTATAACACAATATACTATACATCGTCCCGAACCGTGACCAGAGTCGCGAGACGAGCAGAGCACGCCGCCGACGCCCGCTCAGTACAACCGTCCACCCGCTACTACTGTCGACCGACTACTACCTCTCCCGACTCGCGCTACAATATATATAACAACTGTTCCTGGCGACCCGGTGCGTGCCACTACTGTCGTCTGGCGCGGTCCAAGCGCCGACTAGCAACGATAAATAACTCTCTGGTCAGACAGAGATGCTGTCATGCCTCGCCATCGCTCTGGTAACGAATACATACGTGTTGCAGCGTGCGTACCACCGGAACACGCAGTGGCGGAGCCAAAGACTGTGTTGTCGAGGTCGAGTGCGAGCGGGAAGAGAGGCAGCGTCGGCACGGAGATGCAAGCGAGCGAGACGCACGGGGGCTGCGGCGTGGCGCGTTTGCGGTCGGCGCCTTTGGTGGCAACGGCCGGGACAAGCAGCGGTGTATGGTGTGGTGCGGGGCGGACAGGGGCGGCGGTGGACGGGGAGGAGGCGGCGCGACGACGGCATGGGGGCGAAAACGGGACGGGGGACGGCGGATGTTGAGAGGCGTCACGCGCGGACAGGACACAGGACACAGACACAGAGACACACAGATTGGAAAGGGAGGGTGCGCGGTAGTAGTTGGGAATGTGCGTACCGTGCGGGATGGGAGTGGGCGAGGAACACGGTCGTGGCCCCTGTTTGTGGGTGCGTGTGATGACGTCGGTGTGTTGTGGGAAGGGAAGGTGCTGTGGCGGCGGCGCGTAATGGGCGTAGGCCGAAAAGAGAAAGGAACGTGGGCAGTGTGTTGGCAAGCGTCGGTTCGACTGCGACGTTGATGGGCAGGGCAAGGTTAATGGTGGTAGGAGTAGGCGTGTGGGCGCAAAAAATCTGCCGCTGCAGGCGGTGCCGTAACCGCCATGGGGCGGGAAGGAGAGAGGGCCAAAGAAAGAAAGAAAGAAGAAAACAAAATAAAAAAAAAAAAAGGAGGGGGGGGGGGCGAAAGGAAGGCAGGAAGGACAAGAGGCGAGGCGACGGCTTGCTTTGTGTATCGGTCGGTCTCTGGCTATGCTTCGTTTTCTGCAGCAGGGTCGGTGCGCGGCGTGGCTCGCGGCAGTGGGAACGCCTGGCGGCTGGACGGCCAGCAATGCGGTTGGATGGGCGGCCACAGCACCGCACCTGTGCCCGAGGAGGAGACGCTGGCGGCGGGCCCTGAGGTGAGGCCGGCTCGGCTCGGCTGGGGCTGTGGATGTGTAGGTGTGCGCCGCTGCTGCAACAACGAGTAAAACGCGAGAAGAAGGGATGGCGGTAGAGAGAAAAAAAAAAAAAAGGTCGTGTTGTGTTGATGCGCAGGCAGACGCGTACAGAGAGACGAGCCCGGTCTGCAGCAGGGTGTGGCCGTGCCGAGTGCAGAGCAGCGGCGGCTCGGTTCGGTTCGGTTCGGCCCGGCGGGCCGCGCTGTTGTCGCGGACGTGAGCGCCCCCTGGCGGGTGGCCGGAGGCGGCGCGGCGTGTTGGACGTGTGGCTGGTGGCAGTGCACAATTTGCGAGTGGCTGGCGGTGTGGCGTGGCGGTTGGCGCGTCGGGCGGCGGAGAGGGAGAGAGAGGAGAGGTATGTGTTGCGGGCGCCCTTTGCTGCGCTGCGTCGTTGCGTGTGCCGTACAGGGCGGGCGCTTGTCGACTGTGTGGGCGGTGTGGCGAATTGGCGTGAAACGGCTGCCGAGAGGTGTGTGGTAGCGAGCCGGTCGGTGTCAGTGCGAAGGGGAATGTGCGTGCGTTTGGCGGTTTCGGTGTGCTTTTTGCGGCGTGAGAGTGGGAATTAGTGGGGCCGGCTGTTGTGTTTGTTCCTTGTGTCTTGTGTCGTGTAGGTAGCTTGATGGCAACGTGGAAGGACGCCGGTTTCGTTTCGAGCCTTGCGTGTGGTTGTCGACGTTGACTGGTTGGCGTGTGCCGATGCACGTGCATGTGTGGGTCGCGAGTGCGTTTTTGGCTGGCTGTGTGTGTGTGTGTGTTTTGGGGGGGAAGGGGGAGGCGGTGGTGAAAGTGCAGTCGTTGCCACGGGCGTCGTCGGGTCGGGTGGGGCTGGGGCTGTGCGTCGTGGCGGAAAGGTGGTAGGTTGCGGGAAGCGAGCCCGTCGTTGACGGTGTCGCGTGAGTTGTGAATCGAGTGGGGCGCGGGGCGCGGGGCGCGGGACAGGAGCAGCGTGCCGCTGCGTCGTGGTCGTCAGCAGAGGCTGTGCGTGTGCTTGTCCTTTTTGTGGGCGGTTCGTGCGAGGCGTTTTTGTTTTGTGTTGCCCTAGTTGTTAGTTTATTTTGTTTGTGTTTGTTATTTTGAGACGACGACTGGTTGGTGGCGTGCGCGCGAAGTGGCGGTGTGCGCTTCCCGTGTCGTTTGTGTTGTTTTTTTTTTGTTTTTGTTTTTGTGTGTTTTTTTTTGCACTGGGCCCCGGGGGGTGGGTGGGTGCGTGCGTGTGTGTCGATTGCCGGCTGGCGAAAGGTGCGCCATCGGCGGGGTGGGTCGCCGGCACGAGTAGAGGCGGCGGCGTTGTTGCTGTTGTTGTGTGGTGTTTGTTTTGTTCGGCTGTGTCGGCGAGCTGTGTTGCGGTGCGTGTGAATGGTGGTGCAAAAGTGCTGGCGTTGGGGCTGCGACTGCGACGGCGGCGAGCCGCGGGCGCGCATGATAGTGATGTTGTGAACAGCGGCTGTGTACGGTAGTGGTGTTGTTGTAGCACGACGTGCATCCGGGCCGGCGCGGAAAGCGCAGTTGCGGGCGGTTGCCCTTCGGTGCCAGCCATGTCGCGTGAGCGGCGGGTTGCTGTGGTGTCGACACGTGGTGCTCTGGGTTGTTGTGTGGTGCCCTTTGGCCGGTGGGGGTGGTTCGCGTGCGTCTCGTTCGCGCTCGGTATCTGGTCGTGGTCGTGCTGCTCCCCCGTCTGTCGGCGGTTTTCGACGTCGTCTGTACGTTTTTGTCCGTTTGCGGCGGTGCCTGCCGACGTCGTCCCGTCGCGACCTTTCAACCGAAAGTGTGGCGCCCGAAGGTGAACGAACGTAACCCTGACCTCGGCGCTTTACGCTGAGCCGAGCGAACCGAACCGAACCTAACCTGTGGTGTGGTGAGGTGAGCTCAGCCTGTGAGCCCCAAACGTCTACGTAAGGTAAGCTGTCCGGCGGCTCACGCCTCACGTTTTGAACGCTTTTTTAACCTACGTTTGACGCTTCTTAACCTAGCACTGACCCCTTAACCTAACGTGTAACGTAACCTAACGTAACCTAACCTAACCTAACCTAACCTAACCTAACCTAACCTAACCTCTGACGCCTGACGTGTTTGAATGCTTAACCTAAGTTTGACGCTTAACCTAACCCAAGTCCCCTTAACCTAACCCACGTCCACCTAACCTAACCGAACCTAACCTAGACGTGTAAACGTAATGTGTAACGCGCAACGTGTAAGGTCGGCTGTCGTGTGTGCTGACGGCAGATTGGGTTGGTCTGTAGATTCGGATTGCGGTTTGCCTCGGTCGAGGGGTTGGGTCGGAAGCGGCGAGGGGCGGCGGCGCCTGTTGCGCAGGCGGCGTCCGTTTGCGGCGGGCAATTGTTGAGAAACGGCTGTGAATGTTGGCGGGCGAGAGGAGGAGGACGGCGCGCGATGTGGCCCGACGGCTGCGGGCCGATCGGGAAACGGCGGGAGGGCGACGGAAGGCGATGGGGCGGCGGAGGCGCGTTTGCACGGCCGTCATCGCCGCACGCCTCGGCTTGTGTGGCTGTGGCGCCGGCCGCGCTGGCCGGGCTGCCGCGGCGACGGTGTGGGAGTTTTGCCGAAGGTTTGGCCATTGTGGCGGGTCGTCGGCTGGGGCTGTGGGGGCGGCATTTGGGCGGGGGCGGCGATTCTCGGCGGGCCGACCCAGGCTGTAGCGCGCGGTAGCTGCAGTTTGGCCGTGGTTTGCGGCGCTGCCGTGGCGACTGGTTGGCGACTGTGGTGTGGCTGTGTGTAGCCCCATCCTCGGTGGTTTGAAAGGCGCGGGCGGTTGTGGCGCAGCTTTGGGGCTGCTCCGCACAGGCTGTCGGACGTTGGGCGGTAGCAAGCGCGGGAGGCGCGGCGCGGCGGCGCGCAGAGTGGCGGCCGCTCTCTCGGCCGTCCGCGCCCGCCCGCGACACTGGCTGGGCCCTTGTGATTCTCTGCTCTGCTCTGCCGTGCTGTGCTGTGCTTGCGTGCCTGCCGTCCCGCTCGCTCTCGCTCTCGCTCTCGCTGTGTGTTACGCGCGTCGTCGAAATGGCAGATCAGGCGGCTACGAACGAGACTGCTGCGGCACCCGCCGCCACCGGCACTACGAAGAAGGCCAAGTCTGCGTCGTCTGCGAAGAAGCCGCGCGCCAAGCCTGCGCACCCGCGCACCTCTGAGATGGTGACGGCCGCCATCAAGAGTCTGAAGGAGCGCGGCGGGTCGTCGCTGCAGGCGATCAAGAAGTACATAGCCGCGCACTACAAGCTGGACGCGGAGAAGCTGGCGCCGTTTATCAAGAAGTACCTCAAGTCGGCCGTCGTGGCGGGCGAGCTGGTGCAGACGAAGGGGAAGGGCGCGTCCGGCTCGTTCAAGCTTGCCGGCGCCGGCGGCGGGGGGGCGGCCGAGGGCGGCAAGGCTCGTGCTGGCGGTGCCAAGAAGAAGCGCGCCGCTCCGGCCAGCAAGGAGAAGAAGGGCGCCCGTGCGGCCGGCGCAAAGAAGGCTGGTGGCGTGAAGGCGGCGACCGGTCGGAAGGCGGGCGCCGCCAAGAAGGCGTCTGCGGCGTCGGCCGCTCCCGCGGGTGCGAAGAAGGCGGCTGCGGCCAAGCCGGCCAAGGCCAAGTCGCCGTCGAAGGCGAAGAAGGCCGCCAAGGTTCCGACGAAGAAGCCGAAGGCGCCGCGCCCGAAGAAGGCGACGACGCCGTCTAAGGCGAAGGCTTCGCCCAAGAAGAAGAAGTAGAGTAGAGTAGAGGAGAAAGAGATGGGAAAGGAAGGGTTTGGCGCTTGACCCCGTCGTCCCCACCCCCCGTCGTCGTCTAGTGGCGCGCAAGAGACGCGCGGCCCAAAACGGCCCTTCTCAGGGCCATCAAAGCACGTCGGGGAAGGTTTTGATTGTCGTGTTGCGTTTGGTGTGGGTGTCTGTCTGTATGCCCGTGGGGATGCTGTTTGCGTGCCGTGGTGGTTTGATTGCGGGGGTCGGTGGCGGGTGTGGGCGGCGGTAGCGGTAAGCGGTGTTGTTGTTGTCGTGGTTGATTGTCGCCGTGTTTGTGGCGGCGGCCGACGGTTGGTTTTCTGTCACGTTGTTTTGTTTGAATACGTTGGTTGGCTTGCCTGCGTTCGTTCTTCTCGGATGTGTGTCTTGTCTAGTCGTGTCTGGTCTTTGTTTTGTTTCTTTGTGTGTGTTATGTTTTGCAACGGGGGGCACGTTGAGATGTGGAAGGAGTCGGCGGGGATTTCGGTGGCGTGTAGAGCGAGCGAACGCGCCTGCCTGGCCGTTGGCCGTCGGAGTGGAGTGCGGGTTTTTTTTGTTTTCGAAACGAAAGCGGCGGCCGGCCAGCCACCCGTGCGGTGTGACGTCGGCCGTTGGGTATTGTGCGCTTTGAGCGCCGGGGAGGGATGATGTGTGATTGTTGCGCGCTGCTAGCAGGCAGGCAGAGTGAGCGGGTGTGTGTGGCGGACGGACGGGAAGTGGTGGTTTTTGTTTTTGGGTTGCGGGGCGAGAGGCAGGCGACCGACAAAGTTTGCTCGCGACGGAGAGATGTTAGTGGCCCTGAAAAGGGCCGTTTTTGTTTGTGCGGTGCGGTGCCGCGGCGCGGTTTAGGCGCGCTCGCCGCGGATGCGGCGCGCGAGCTGGATGTCCTTGGGCATGATGGTGACGCGCTTGGCGTGGATTGCGCACAGGTTGGTGTCTTCGAAGAGGCCGACGAGGTAGGCCTCGCTGGCCTCCTGCAGGGCCATGACTGCGGAGCTCTGGAAGCGCAGGTCGGTCTTGAAGTCCTGGGCGATCTCGCGCACTAGGCGCTGGAATGGCAGCTTGCGGATGAGCAGCTCTGTGCTCTTCTGGTAGCGCCTGATTTCTCGCAGGGCGACGGTGCCCGGCCTGTAGCGGTGGGGCTTCTTGACGCCTCCGGTGGCGGGCGCGCTCTTCCTCGCCGCCTTGGTGGCGAGCTGTTTGCGCGGCGCCTTTCCGCCGGTGGACTTGCGGGCCGTTTGCTTTGTGCGGGCCATGGCGGTAGCGTTGGCGGTAGCGGAGCGGCGTGCGTGGAGGTTAGGTGCGGCGCGGCGTCCGGTGCTGCCTTGACAACGGGCCCGCGCGCCTTTTTTTTTTTTTTTTTTTTTTTTTTTTTTTTTTTTTTTTTTTTTTTTTTTTTTTTTTGGCACATTTCATTCCCTCCCTGAAGGAGAGGGCGGGCCTTTTTAGAGCTTGCTGTTGCTCTTTTTCGGCCGATGGTGTTCGATACAATTTTTTGCTTTTTAGAGTGTCAATTGCTTGCAATTGTGCCAAACATTGTTATTCCGGTAAGATATAGAGTTTACATTTTTATTTTTGAACAATATTGGGTTTAAATTATTTTGACATTCAAGAGACATTTATGCAGTTATCATGTAAGACATATAGTAGGAACTTGCGCGCCTCCGTGCTGCGCTTATATGCCCTCGGTTGCGCGTGGTGGGGGGAGGGCGGGCCAGAGTCTATATAGGGGGGCGGCGGGCGCGCTGGGCGCAGACCGTAGCCGACTCGCCAGCCGCTGCAGCTGCTGTTTGTGCACGTTTTGCTTTGCCCGAGGAAGGAAGGATGACAGGCCGCGGCAAGGGAGGAAAGGGGCTCGGCAAGGGTGGCGCCAAGCGGCACCGCAAGGTGTTGCGCGACAACATCCAGGGCATCACGAAGCCCGCCATCCGCCGCCTGGCTCGCAGGGGCGGCGTGAAGCGCATCTCTGGTCTGATCTACGAGGAGACCCGCGGGGTGCTGAAGGTGTTCCTGGAGAACGTGATCCGCGACGCGGTGACGTACACTGAGCACGCCAAGCGCAAGACTGTGACGGCCATGGACGTGGTGTACGCCCTGAAGAGGCAGGGGCGCACCCTGTACGGTTTCGGCGGTTAGGCTGCGTCGCAGCGGGCGCTGGCCTTCCCGCGGCCGTGCTTGTGGGTGGGAGAGACTAGAAAACGGCCCTTTTCAGGGCCACCACACTGTTCGGAAGTTGAAAAGTGCGAAAGAGTCTGTGTTGTTGTTGTTGTTGTTGCTGCGTGTGTGTGCGCTGTGTTGTTCGTTTGTTTGTTTGTTTGTTTGTTTGTTTGTTTCTTTCTTTCTTTCCGTTTGAGCGACGTGATGTGGCTGGGAGGGGAGAAGGAAAGGAAACGTGTCATGTGGCTGGCTGTGTGTGGAGCTGCTTCGTTTGTGTTTGTTATTGTGTGTCTTTGTATCGATCGCGACGGAGATGGCGGGCTGTGTGTTGTTGTGCGAGAGAGGCGGTAATTATTTGCTTGCGTGGTTTGGCTCTGTGTGTTTGCGGCGGCGTTGGGGTTTCCGAGGCAAGGCGTGTGGGCATAGGCGGCCGGATCAGCTGTTTCGTTCGTGTCGACGGCCGTTGCGCGCGGGAGTGGAGGGCGGTGTGTCGACACGCCTCCCTTTAACAATGGTCATTATTGCTGCCGTTGTCGTTTGGAAGGCGACTCTGCGACCGTGCAAAATGTGTGTGTGTGTGTGTGTGTGTGTGTGTGTGTGTGTGTGCGGGCTGTGTGGACGACAAGATGGCGGACGTGCGCCGGCGGCGGCTGTGCTGTGAAAGTGCAAAGTTGAAACAAAACAAGGTGCGGCGAGGACGACTGAAATTTTGCTTTGGACGTAGGTTTGTGTGGTGGCCCTGAAAAGGGCCGATTGTTGTGGGCCGGGCCGAGCCGAGCCGGCAAAGCGCGTTGCGTGCAGGGGAGCACGCGGCGCTGCGATTGCCTGGCCTCCTTTAGGCCTTCTTCTCGGTCTTCTTTGGCAGCAGGACGGCCTGGATGTTGGGTAGGACACCACCCTGTGCGATGGTGACGCCCGACAGGAGCTTGTTGAGCTCCTCGTCGTTGCGGATGGCAAGCTGCAGGTGGCGCGGGATGATGCGCGTCTTCTTGTTGTCGCGGGCCGCGTTTCCGGCCAGCTCGAGCACCTCAGCCGCGAGGTACTCCATGACGGCGGCGAGGTAGACGGGCGCCCCGGCGCCGACGCGCTCTGCGTAGTTTCCCTTGCGCAGGAGGCGGTGGATTCTGCCGACCGGGAACTGGAGCCCAGCCCTGCTTGAGCGGGACTTTGACTTGCCCTTGACTTTGCCTCCCTTTCCGCGTCCGGACATGGCGATGGGCTAGCGACGGTGCACACGAGAAGGAAACGAAAACGACCGGTGCGAGCGGCAGCGAGTCGAGCAGCGGAGTGCGTGCCGGCGCAGCCGGGGTGGGGGTGCTTTATGGGCTCGGGTGCGGCGGCCGGTTGCGCGCGCGCCCCATTGGTCGGCGGCCGCAACAGGGCGAGCTGGTAAAGGTGCGGCGGCGGCTGGCGGCGGGTGCCACTGTGTGGGGAGACGCTGACTAGAGCGGAGCGCTTGCTACTGGTGTTGCTGCTGCCGCCGTACGTTGGTTCGAGATGCCGCCCAAGACTAGCGGGAAGGCCGCCAAGAAGGCTGGCAAGGCGCAGAAGAACATTTCGAAGGGCGACAAGAAGAAGAAGCGCAAGAGGAAGGAGAGCTATGCCATCTACATCTACAAGGTGCTGAAGCAGGTGCACCCTGACACGGGCATCTCGTCGAAGGCGATGAGCATCATGAACAGCTTCGTGAACGACATTTTCGAGCGCATTGCGGCCGAGGCTTCTCGCCTGGCGCACTACAACAAGCGCTCGACCATCACGTCCCGCGAGATCCAGACCGCTGTGCGGCTGTTGCTGCCTGGCGAGCTGGCCAAGCACGCCGTGAGCGAGGGCACGAAGGCGGTGACCAAGTACACGAGCTCCAAGTAAGGAGGTGGCTCTGGAACGGAAGGAAGGATGGAGAGAGAATGCTCCTCCGTTGCGAGAGCGGCAAAACGGCCCTTTTCAGGGCCACCAACTTGCCTTTTGCGGGAAGGGCGGAATTGTTGTTGTTGTTTGTGTGGACGGCTGTGATGTATGTGTGCATTTTGATTGTGGGTGGGGGGGCGCGTCAAAGCGTGTTGCGCGGGGTACGGCCACGAGGTTGGTCGCCGTGGCGTGGAATGGTGGCACGCCTCGTTGGCGTGGTTTTTGACCCATTTGGTGTTGTTGGTGTGTGTGTTACCTGTCTGCGAGGGGGGACAGTGCGATCGCCGACTTTTGTGTCACCGTAACGACGGCCGTTTGCGGGTTTGTTTTTTGCACATCATACATGGCGAGGGTGAAATGTGAAATGTTGTTTTTTTTTGTGGTTTTTGTTTGCCGCCCACTATTCCCTTTGCTGTACGCCGAGTTTGACAATGGTGCGACGTAACTGCAGCGTGGAGGTGTGTGAGTGACGTTGAAATGAACGTGCCATGAAGACGCATTGTTGTTGCATTGTACTGTACGTGTACGGCGACACGCACGATGATGTACCATTCGACTCTGATTTTTGATAGCCGTGTCTGACTGATTGCGTACGACGCACGCACACCGATGTCGTCATTCAAGATGCACGCGTGTCCAGTGCAGTACAGTAAGCGCGACGCTAGACGACGGCGGCGGCGGCGGCGGCCGTTTTTGGCGAATGTCTGTACACGTGTTTGTCTGTGTCCATCCGGTATGTATTTGTTTGTTTGAAAGTGTTTTGTGTGTCGGTGACGTGGTCCGATCCGTCGCCCCCCTGAGTAACTGTCGATCGGCGCGATAGACCGGCGTCACGCAACTGAACCGAAGTCGTGGGCACACCCGTCATACTGTTGTACACCGTCGCGCTGAGAACGGTAACGACAGGTTGACTTTGATCGGTCGAATGTCTGGGCAGAACGTGAGGAAGGAGGCAAGAGTGCAGGAGGAAAGGACAGAGGGGGGGGGGCAAAAGAGAGAGGAAGGGAAAAAGGGGAGAAACGCATTCGTAGAGCAACGGAACGTTCCCGTGTCGGAGGCGTATTGGAGCCGCACTGAAATGCGTTTAACGGCGGCGCGGCTGCAAGTGTCTGCCGTGGTGAACGTTACCTTTGACGGCTGCATTGGCCTTTGCTTTTTGCTTTTGCTTTCGCTTTCGCTTTCCCGGTTGTACGTAACGTTTGTTGGTATGGTTGGTTCTGAGGAAGAGTGTGTGACAGTGCCGTGCCGTCCATGTTCGTGTGCCCTCCCATTGTGTGTATGCTATTGTCTGTGTACTTGAATGATGTATGTAGGTGTTAGTGGACGTGTTTTACCAGTGGGGGGAAATGGATCGTCGATAGTTGGCGTCACTCTGTCACGGTCGAGATGACGCACCCTCCGTACAGAAAGGTGTCGGGAAAGTGTGTGTGTGTGTGTGTGTGTGTGTGTGTGTGTGTGTGTGTGTGTGTGTGTGTGCGTGCGTGCGTCCGTGAATTGGCAGTGTTTGGAGGTGGGCGTGCCCTGCATGTGGCCCGGAAGGCTGTTCGTTTGGCGGTAGTGTTGTGTGGACAGGGGAGGGGCATGCGTAACGCTGCTGGCATGGCATTTCGGGAGATGGGAGGGGGCAAACGAGGAAACGAGGAGCGGCGGCCAAAGACGGGACGGGGAGGGGCGCGGTGTGGGTGGCTTGCGCCTGTGCTCGGCGTTGTGGTTTGTGCAAAAGAGGAGGAGAAAAACAATGAGTTGCCAGGGAGGGGAGCGGTGTTGTGTTGTGGTTGTCGTGGTGTAGCCGCAGACGCGGCTGTCAGTGAACGTGGCGAGACGGACGGATGCGCGGAGGGGCGGGGGCGGCGCATTTCGCCGGTGCCGTGCCGTGCCGTGCCATGCCATGCCTGAAAGCCGCGTGGTCGCTGTGTTGTTGGTGGCGTGGGGGCGAGGAGAGTACCGTACGGGTGTGCTTGTGCGCCGGAAATGGCACACTGCGCCTGCCCGTCTTGGAGGCTGATGGCTGTGGTGTGGAAATGGGGCGCGGTGATGTTGAAGCAGTTGAAGAACAGAAAAGAAACCAAGAAGAAAACGGAAGGCGTGATGCGGCGGTGGTGGTGAGAGCGGGAAAAACAAAACAAAACAAAAAAAAAGAAAGAAAAAAAAACAACAAGAAAAAAGAAGGAAAAACAACAAGAAACAAAAAAAGAAAACAAAAAGTCTATCAATATTAAAATGTAAATGGAAATGGAAATGGAAATGGACCCAGGTATAACCTCCCTGCACAAATAGCAGAGAGTCCGATGATAATAAAAATGTGCCAGAATGTTAACGTCCCTACAAAACAAACCCAACGATAATATTAATGAAAGAATGAACCGTATGTAACATTGCAACAGACATAATGGAACCTGATAAATTGTATAAGGGCAGCAGCGTTGACCTTTGGCCCTGTATTCAGAATAAAAAGAGCCAAAGATCGTTACCCCAATGAAAAAGACACTGAAACACGTATGTAACATAGCAGCGATGGCGAGACATTGTAGCATCTGTGACCAGAGAGTTTGCGCTGGACCGCGCGAGTGTTGCGAGCGGTTCTCAGTCAGTCAGTCAGTCAGTCAGTCAGTCAGTCAGTCGTTGCGAGTCTGTAGCTCTGTCTAGTTGAGGGCTGTACTCTGTCAGTAGTCGTCGCGTGCAGTACGCTAATAGTCGTCATGCAGAGCGGTCGGTCAGTAGTAGCAGCCGAGTGCGGTTGTGTGATGTAGGCGGTCGGCAACACTGGTCAAGATGGTGAAGGAGGTATACTGTTAATTAATATAATCATTAGATAATGAAAAATTATATTTATTGTAATTAATTCTCCAACAAGTTCCCCAAAAATAATTTTTATTTCAAAAGCATTTTTCAAAAATGTAATGTTTTATTGAACTAAAGAGTTCGTTGCACTTCCCATTTCATTCCACTTCTTTGAAGAAAAATTTCACTAAAATCACAAAAAAAGAGAATATTATTATTTGCAATGCAGTTCCTCCAAGCGCTGCGCAACAACAAGAGCAGAAATGTGACATCCATTTATTCTGAGGTAAGACTTTAATTCTGATTGTTTTGCACAGGGCCAAAGACCGATATTTCGGCTCAATTGAAGTTTCTTGTCACTGAACGGACTTTAAATGTTGTGAAGAATTTATATTTGAGTCGGATTGCGAATTTCACATTTTCATTTTCAATACCTCTCATTGTGGGCGAGGTTACAATTAGCGCAATGTCCATTAGCATCCGTAAAATAACATTGTCCATTATTTTAAATTTTGCGGGGAGGTTACAACACACAAAAAAAAAAAAAAAAAAACAAAAAAAGTTGCATTTATATCCGCTCCTCAATTGTAGATACCCCTTACACAGCTGTGTGCAATGAATGAGTGCTGGCTGGTAATTAATTGCACTCCTTGGAGGGAAATGCCATAGGAAGTAGTCTTTAAAAAAGTGAATGTTTTTCGTTAAAAGACAAAAGTTGCTTTAGAAAAAAGTAATAGTGGGGCTTTTGTTGTTGAACAAAATAAGTACAATGAACATACGTTATCAGATTTGCGCAATGCAGCTTCACACTACCTTTTGATTATAAACACAATATACTATACATCGTCCCGAACCGTGACCAGAGTCGCGAGACGAGCAGAGCACGCCGCCGACGCCCGCTCAGTACAACCGTCCACCCGCTACTACTGTCGACCGACTACTACCTCTCCGACTCGCGCTACAATATATATAACAAACTGTTCCTGGCGACCCGGTGCGTGCCACTACTGTCGTCTGGCGCGGTCCAAGCGCCGACTAGCAACGATAAATAACTCTCTGGTCAGACAGAGATGCTGTCATGCCTCGCCATCGCTCTGGTAACGAATACATACGTGTTGCAGCGTGCGTACCACCGGAAACACGCAGTGGCGGAGCCAAAGACTGTGTTGTCGAGGTCGAGTGCGAGCGGGAAGAGAGGCAGCGTCGGCACGGAGATGCAAGCGAGCGAGACGCACGGGGGCTGCGGCGTGGCGCGTTTGCGGTCGGCGCCTTTGGTGGCAACGGCCGGGACAAGCAGCGGTGTATGGTGTGGTGCGGGGCGGACAGGGGCGGCGGTGGACGGGGAGGAGGCGGCGCGACGACGGCATGGGGGCGAAAACGGGACGGGGGACGGCGGATGTTGAGAGGCGTCACGCGCGGACAGGACACAGGACACAGACACAGAGACACACAGATTGGAAAGGGAGGGTGCGCGGTAGTAGTTGGGAATGTGCGTACCGTGCGGGATGGGAGTGGGCGAGGAACACGGTCGTGGCCCCTGTTTGTGGGTGCGTGTGATGACGTCGGTGTGTTGTGGGAAGGGAAGGTGCTGTGGCGGCGGCGCGTAATGGGCGTAGGCCGAAAAGAGAAAGGAACGTGGGCAGTGTGTTGGCAAGCGTCGGTTCGACTGCGACGTTGATGGGCAGGGCAAGGTTAATGGTGGTAGGAGTAGGCGTGTGGGCGCAAAAAATCTGCCGCTGCAGGCGGTGCCGTAACCGCCATGGGGCGGGAAGGAGAGAGGGCCAAAGAAAGAAAGAAAGAAGAAAACAAAATAAAAAAAAAAAAAGGAGGGGGGGGGGGGGGCGAAAGGAAGGCAGGAAGGACAAGAGGCGAGGCGACGGCTTGCTTTGTGTATCGGTCGGTCTCTGGCTATGCTTCGTTTTCTGCAGCAGGGTCGGTGCGCGGCGTGGCTCGCGGCAGTGGGAACGCCTGGCGGCTGGACGGCCAGCAATGCGGTTGGATGGGCGGCCACAGCACCGCACCTGTGCCCGAGGAGGAGACGCTGGCGGCGGGCCCTGAGGTGAGGCCGGCTCGGCTCGGCTGGGGCTGTGGATGTGTAGGTGTGCGCCGCTGCTGCAACAACGAGTAAAACGCGAGAAGAAGGGATGGCGGTAGAGAGAAAAAAAAAAAAAAGGTCGTGTTGTGTTGATGCGCAGGCAGACGCGTACAGAGAGACGAGCCCGGTCTGCAGCAGGGTGTGGCCGTGCCGAGTGCAGAGCAGCGGCGGCTCGGTTCGGTTCGGTTCGGCCCGGCGGGCCGCGCTGTTGTCGCGGACGTGAGCGCCCCCTGGCGGGTGGCCGGAGGCGGCGCGGCGTGTTGGACGTGTGGCTGGTGGCAGTGCACAATTTGCGAGTGGCTGGCGGTGTGGCGTGGCGGTTGGCGCGTCGGGCGGCGGAGAGGGAGAGAGAGGAGAGGTATGTGTTGCGGGCGCCCTTTGCTGCGCTGCGTCGTTGCGTGTGCCGTACAGGGCGGGCGCTTGTCGACTGTGTGGGCGGTGTGGCGAATTGGCGTGAAACGGCTGCCGAGAGGTGTGTGGTAGCGAGCCGGTCGGTGTCAGTGCGAAGGGGAATGTGCGTGCGTTTGGCGGTTTCGGTGTGCTTTTTGCGGCGTGAGAGTGGGAATTAGTGGGGCCGGCTGTTGTGTTTGTTCCTTGTGTCTTGTGTCGTGTAGGTAGCTTGATGGCAACGTGGAAGGACGCCGGTTTCGTTTCGAGCCTTGCGTGTGGTTGTCGACGTTGACTGGTTGGCGTGTGCCGATGCACGTGCATGTGTGGGTCGCGAGTGCGTTTTTGGCTGGCTGTGTGTGTGTGTGTGTTTTGGGGGGGAAGGGGGAGGCGGTGGTGAAAGTGCAGTCGTTGCCACGGGCGTCGTCGGGTCGGGTGGGGCTGGGGCTGTGCGTCGTGGCGGAAAGGTGGTAGGTTGCGGGAAGCGAGCCCGTCGTTGACGGTGTCGCGTGAGTTGTGAATCGAGTGGGGCGCGGGGCGCGGGGCGCGGGACAGGAGCAGCGTGCCGCTGCGTCGTGGTCGTCAGCAGAGGCTGTGCGTGTGCTTGTCCTTTTTGTGGGCGGTTCGTGCGAGGCGTTTTTGTTTTGTGTTGCCCTAGTTGTTAGTTTATTTTGTTTGTGTTTGTTATTTTGAGACGACGACTGGTTGGTGGCGTGCGCGCGAAGTGGCGGTGTGCGCTTCCCGTGTCGTTTGTGTTGTTTTTTTTTTGTTTTTGTTTTTGTGTGTTTTTTTTTGCACTGGGCCCCGGGGGGTGGGTGGGTGCGTGCGTGTGTGTCGATTGCCGGCTGGCGAAAGGTGCGCCATCGGCGGGGTGGGTCGCCGGCACGAGTAGAGGCGGCGGCGTTGTTGCTGTTGTTGTGTGGTGTTTGTTTTGTTCGGCTGTGTCGGCGAGCTGTGTTGCGGTGCGTGTGAATGGTGGTGCAAAAGTGCTGGCGTTGGGGCTGCGACTGCGACGGCGGCGAGCCGCGGGCGCGCATGATAGTGATGTTGTGAACAGCGGCTGTGTACGGTAGTGGTGTTGTTGTAGCACGACGTGCATCCGGGCCGGCGCGGAAAGCGCAGTTGCGGGCGGTTGCCCTTCGGTGCCAGCCATGTCGCGTGAGCGGCGGGTTGCTGTGGTGTCGACACGTGGTGCTCTGGGTTGTTGTGTGGTGCCCTTTGGCCGGTGGGGGTGGTTCGCGTGCGTCTCGTTCGCGCTCGGTATCTGGTCGTGGTCGTGCTGCTCCCCCGTCTGTCGGCGGTTTTCGACGTCGTCTGTACGTTTTTGTCCGTTTGCGGCGGTGCCTGCCGACGTCGTCCCGTCGCGACCTTTCAACCGAAAGTGTGGCGCCCGAAGGTGAACGAACGTAACCCTGACCTCGGCGCTTTACGCTGAGCCGAGCGAACCGAACCGAACCTAACCTGTGGTGTGGTGAGGTGAGCTCAGCCTGTGAGCCCCAAACGTCTACGTAAGGTAAGCTGTCCGGCGGCTCACGCCTCACGTTTTGAACGCTTTTTTAACCTACGTTTGACGCTTCTTAACCTAGCACTGACCCCTTAACCTAACGTGTAACGTAACCTAACGTAACCTAACCTAACCTAACCTAACCTAACCTAACCTAACCTAACCTCTGACGCCTGACGTGTTTGAATGCTTAACCTAAGTTTGACGCTTAACCTAACCCAAGTCCCCTTAACCTAACCCACGTCCACCTAACCTAACCGAACCTAACCTAGACGTGTAAACGTAATGTGTAACGCGCAACGTGTAAGGTCGGCTGTCGTGTGTGCTGACGGCAGATTGGGTTGGTCTGTAGATTCGGATTGCGGTTTGCCTCGGTCGAGGGGTTGGGTCGGAAGCGGCGAGGGGCGGCGGCGCCTGTTGCGCAGGCGGCGTCCGTTTGCGGCGGGCAATTGTTGAGAAACGGCTGTGAATGTTGGCGGGCGAGAGGAGGAGGACGGCGCGCGATGTGGCCCGACGGCTGCGGGCCGATCGGGAAACGGCGGGAGGGCGACGGAAGGCGATGGGGCGGCGGAGGCGCGTTTGCACGGCCGTCATCGCCGCACGCCTCGGCTTGTGTGGCTGTGGCGCCGGCCGCGCTGGCCGGGCTGCCGCGGCGACGGTGTGGGAGTTTTGCCGAAGGTTTGGCCATTGTGGCGGGTCGTCGGCTGGGGCTGTGGGGGCGGCATTTGGGCGGGGGCGGCGATTCTCGGCGGGCCGACCCAGGCTGTAGCGCGCGGTAGCTGCAGTTTGGCCGTGGTTTGCGGCGCTGCCGTGGCGACTGGTTGGCGACTGTGGTGTGGCTGTGTGTAGCCCCATCCTCGGTGGTTTGAAAGGCGCGGGCGGTTGTGGCGCAGCTTTGGGGCTGCTCCGCACAGGCTGTCGGACGTTGGGCGGTAGCAAGCGCTCCGTCCACTTTCTTATGGCTAAGTTTTACAGCTATTTTATTGCAGGATTTACTTGTTAGCATTGCCTGCTTCTTCTGGGGAACATGTGTGAAAATTTGGTCATCTTTATTGAGCAGTGTCTTGTGTGTTTGTGGGACGGGAGTGTGACTTTCTTGTTTTTGCGGAGTTTTTTATTTTTACTTTTTGGAGCTTTTTACTGCGGAGCCCGTTTTTCCAGGCTGAGAGAGGTCATGTTTTAGGCTTCTTGCTTCATCAGCGGTCGAGTAATGCTATCGGTCGTCTGTATTTGTCCCTCGCCGGTTGTGGTTCCGTCAATTGTCTAATGAGTGGGTTATCTGCGTCATGTGCACGGTCGTAAAATCTTCGTGCTTGGTCCTTATGTCTCTGTAGTACTTCTTTTTCGTCCGCGGCGTCTTGTAGAAATCGATGTGGAAATTGCGAATGAACATGAAAAACTCGTCGTAGGATTTTGTTTTGTAGTGACTGTAGTCTCTGAATGTGGGTCTTTGCCGCACATCCCCATACTTCACTGGCATAATCCATTACCGGTCTGATGTACATCCTAAAAATCAGGAGGCCGTTTTCAATGGATAAGTCGGAAGTCTCATTGATGAGTGGATACAATGCGCCGAGTCGTTGGTTGATTTTTGCTCTGACGTCGTCAATTTGTAGTTTCCATGTTAGTCGTTTGTCGAGAATGACGCCGAGATACCGCACTGATGTGTCCCACGGCAGCTGCGTGTTGTAAAGTCGGAGGTGACGAGCTGGCATTGTCTTCTTCCTAGTGAAAATCACCGCCTGTGTCTTCGTCGGGTTGAATGTTATCCGCCATTTTGCTGCCCATTGTTCAAGTGAATTCAGCGCGCTCTGCAACCGCGGCACTAAAACTTCTCTCCAGCGGCTGCGCGTGTAGATTACAGTGTCATCGGCGTAGATTGCTTTTTCTACTCGTGGTTGCGTCGGTATGTCGGTCGTGAATAGTGAGTAGAGGATCGGCCCAAGGACCGATCCTTGGGGTACCCCGGCGTTGATTTGTCGTGGCGTCGATAGTGCGTCATCCATCCTGACAGCGAAAGTACGTCCTTGCAGGTATGAGGCGAGTAGGCGAATGAATGGTTTCGGAAAGTGCAGGTGATGAAGTTTCCAGATGAGTCCTTTATGCCATACTGTGTCGAACGCTTTGGTCACATCAAGAAGGACTGCACCACAAAATTCTTTTCGATTGAATGCTTCAATGATGTAATGTACTACTCGGAGAATTTGTTGTGTTGTGCTGTGGCCACTGCGAAATCCAAATTGTTCTTGCGGTAAAGCTTCTGTTCTGGTGATGACGTTCTGTAGTCGTGCAAGAAATATGCGTTCGAACAGTTTACTGATGTGTGGTAACAGGCTGATTGGTCGATAGTTCTGCGGATAGCGTCTGTCTTTTCCAGGTTTAGGTACGGCGACTACTATTGAATGTTTCCATTGTGATGGATATGTAGATGAGGTGAAAATCCAGTTGAAGATGGCTGCAAGTCGTACGATCGCTGTCCACGGGAGTTGTTTGAGTACACGACCTTGTATGTCATCAACGCCGGGGGCCTTGTTCGGCGGTAGCATCCGTATGGCAGCCTGAACTTCTCTTGCGGTGGTAGGTGTTATTTGGTTTTCCTCTTCGTCTTCGTCGTCATCATACGTGCGGAGTAGTTCGTCAGCCTCTCTTTCAATTCGTTCGACTCTCTGTTGGTCAACTCTGTCGTTTTGCGGTTGAAAGTTCTGTTCAAAAGTGTCAGCGAGCATGTTGGCCTTGTCTTCCGGTCTGTATGCGGTCCTGTCTTGTGTCTGGAGCGGCGGTATTGTGGTCCTGCGATTTGTGAAGAATTTTATCATGTGCCAATGCATAGGATCGGGTGTGAAGGCGCGTAGTTTAGCTGCCCACTGCTGGTTTCTGTAGTCGATGAGTGCTGCCTTAATTTCGCGTCGTAACTGGTTAATTTGTCTCTTGAGCTGCGGATTTCGTGTTAGTCGCCATTCTCTGCATAGCCTGTTGCGCCGTCGTATTGAATCGAGAATGTGTTGCGGCAGTCCTGGTGTCGGTAAATGCGGCGGCTTAGGTGGCGGTGTCGAAAGATTCAATGCTTCTGTGATGGTGTCGGTGAATGCAGTGATCGATTGTTCAGTGATGTCGTCTTCGTCTTGAATTACATCTATTGAAAATGTGACATGTTCACGGAATGAGTCCCAGTTCGTGCGTCGTAGATTTAGGCGGCCTGGGTGCTGTACAGGTGTGACGTGAAGGGTGAAAATGACGGGTAGATGATTTGAGTTTAATGCATGCACTACTTCTGCGGTCATGAAATGTGGAATGCCTTTAGTGATGGAGATGTCAATTATGTCAGGTCGGCCGCGTGATGGATAGCACGTCGGCTCGTCGGGGCCACAAACGTACGCATTTGCTTCTTCCGTTGCCTGCAATAGGAGGCGGCCACTCATATTTGTTACGAGAGAATTCCAGGCGGCATGTTTTGAATTCAGATCGCCGGCGATAAAAAGTCGGCCTGGCGCCCGTAACAATTCTCTTGCGTCATCAATGTCAAGAATGTGACGTGGACTGCGATAGACGGAGATGAATGTGATTGGTCCGTTTTGAGTGTCTACAATGATAGCTGTCGCTTCGATGTGGCGCGTGATTGGTGGAGGCGCTTCATGATGACTAATTGAACGGCGAATGAAAATAGCGGTGCCGCCGCCGTGCGTCAATCTGTCCGTCCTATAACATTTATAATTTGGAATGTTAGATCGAATCCCTGGCTTCAGAAAAGTCTCGTTCACTAGACAAATGTCTATGTTGTAGTCCGTAATAAACTGTCGCAGCTCAAGCACGTCATTAGTCAGATTGTCCGCGTTGTACGTCATTATACGTAGATTATCGAGTCGTGGCAGCCTAGGCATGCTGCATGGTCACGTCTTTAGTTCCAATTTGCGTCCTGCTGAGCGTCGCCTCAATGGTGGCGGCGATGGTTTGTGGCAGCTGCACAAGCGCTCTACTCACCTCTGCAAGGGTAGATGCGATTTGCGCAAGTAGTACCTGCAGATCAGGCTGTTCCGTCCTCGGTGGTGGTGACGGCTGTCTCCTTGCGTTTGCCGGCTGTGGTCCATAGGCTGGCGGCACAGTTTGGCGCTGTGACGCCGGAATTGACGATGACGCGCGCGGCTGGAGGCCCTGTTTTAGAACTTCCGCTGCCGTGAGCTCTGTGCGCAGCCTGTTGGCGCGGTGCTGCATCGGCGTGGGCCAGCTGCTCTGGTCCACGGTCGGCGGTGGCGGCGGCGGTCGCTGCCGGCGCGTAGATGGCTTCAGCGGTGGTAGTCCTCTAAATCGTCGACTTGCCTCCTTGTGCTTGGGGCACGTTCGGTAATTAGCGGGATGAGCCCCGCCACAGAGCCCGCACGTCGGCGCCTCTTCTCGTGACCGCGTACATTCACGGCTGTCATGTCCCGCGCCGCATTTTACGCACACTGGTGGCATGGTGCAATAGCGGGCAACATGATTGAATCCTTGGCATCTGTAACATTGTATATGTCCGCGTGATCTTCTCAGTCGTTCGACTTTCACTGAAAGGTCGTAGATACGAGTGAGTTGAAAGATGCCGCGATGTTCGGTCGTATCCGGTAGTATCACAACGCGGTGCCCTGTGAGTTGATTAGTTCCCGGCATCTTGTGATTCTCGATCACTGTAGCAACATATCCCAACTCTTCTAACTCTTCTTTAAGTTCGGCGTGTGTCACAGTCATTGGTATTCCCTTTATCAGCGTCTTTATCGTAGGTGGCCGGACCGCTGGCGTCGTGTACATGGGAATCCCTTCTTCCCCAAGCTTTCCCACGACGTTGACATAGTCTTCAGTTGTGTTTAATAGCAGCTTCAACGTCTCTCCGCCCGTCTGTCGCACTGTAAATGTCGCCTTACAGTTCGTCTTGAGCCACGTGTGCAGCTGCTTGTAAGACTCCTTGTACCGCAAGGTTATCGGCGGAATCCTCTTGGGTCCTGCAGGTGGTACTGGTGGAGCATCGGCTTCCATGTCATGGTCGTTTCCGGGGTCTGCAGGCGTGTTTTGCCGCCGCTGTTGTTCGTCTCTCTGTCGCTGTTTCTCAGCTAAATCATCATTTGCGGCGTCTAGTGACACTCCCGTCCCTCTTAGGGGCTCATACCGGTTAGTTACATCAAGTTCTCTGGCCACTATAAGCTGTTGATGCCGCGCCTGCTTCTTCCGTGGCGGAATCTGGAAGTCCGCTGCGGCTGTGCTGCCGTGGTCTTCGCGGCCGTCTGTAGAATGGCCACGGTCCCCTCGTCGGTGGTTTTTAGCTTCTCGCGAGGCTGTAGGAGTCTCAGCGGGTTCGTCGTCCTCAGGTAGGTCCGGAGTAAAATCCATATCATGGTCCATATTCATCTCCGACGCGAGGGTACTAATACTTCCCCTCGCGCCGGGTCGGGTCATCGTAGACGTGCCGGCTGATGGCGGGGCGGTCGACGGAGCAAGCCCCGTCAAACCGCGGCCGGCCGGCACAGGTGTTCCTGGTGCATGAACACCAGACTCACTAGCACGTAATCGCACATCCTCCCCCTCCGACATCACGATTTCGAGTGGTAGCAAGCGCGGGAGGCGCGGCGCGGCGGCGCGCAGAGTGGCGGCCGCTCTCTCGGCCGTCCGCGCCCGCCCGCGACACTGGCTGGGCCCTTGTGATTCTCTGCTCTGCTCTGCCGTGCTGTGCTGTGCTTGCGTGCCTGCCGTCCCGCTCGCTCTCGCTCTCGCTCTCGCTGTGTGTTACGCGCGTCGTCGAAATGGCAGATCAGGCGGCTACGAACGAGACTGCTGCGGCACCCGCCGCCACCGGCACTACGAAGAAGGCCAAGTCTGCGTCGTCTGCGAAGAAGCCGCGCGCCAAGCCTGCGCACCCGCGCACCTCTGAGATGGTGACGGCCGCCATCAAGAGTCTGAAGGAGCGCGGCGGGTCGTCGCTGCAGGCGATCAAGAAGTACATAGCCGCGCACTACAAGCTGGACGCGGAGAAGCTGGCGCCGTTTATCAAGAAGTACCTCAAGTCGGCCGTCGTGGCGGGCGAGCTGGTGCAGACGAAGGGGAAGGGCGCGTCCGGCTCGTTCAAGCTTGCCGGCGCCGGCGGCGGGGGGGCGGCCGAGGGCGGCAAGGCTCGTGCTGGCGGTGCCAAGAAGAAGCGCGCCGCTCCGGCCAGCAAGGAGAAGAAGGGCGCCCGTGCGGCCGGCGCAAAGAAGGCTGGTGGCGTGAAGGCGGCGACCGGTCGGAAGGCGGGCGCCGCCAAGAAGGCGTCTGCGGCGTCGGCCGCTCCCGCGGGTGCGAAGAAGGCGGCTGCGGCCAAGCCGGCCAAGGCCAAGTCGCCGTCGAAGGCGAAGAAGGCCGCCAAGGTTCCGACGAAGAAGCCGAAGGCGCCGCGCCCGAAGAAGGCGACGACGCCGTCTAAGGCGAAGGCTTCGCCCAAGAAGAAGAAGTAGAGTAGAGTAGAGGAGAAAGAGATGGGAAAGGAAGGGTTTGGCGCTTGACCCCGTCGTCCCCACCCCCCGTCGTCGTCTAGTGGCGCGCAAGAGACGCGCGGCCCAAAACGGCCCTTCTCAGGGCCATCAAAGCACGTCGGGGAAGGTTTTGATTGTCGTGTTGCGTTTGGTGTGGGTGTCTGTCTGTATGCCCGTGGGGATGCTGTTTGCGTGCCGTGGTGGTTTGATTGCGGGGGTCGGTGGCGGGTGTGGGCGGCGGTAGCGGTAAGCGGTGTTGTTGTTGTCGTGGTTGATTGTCGCCGTGTTTGTGGCGGCGGCCGACGGTTGGTTTTCTGTCACGTTGTTTTGTTTGAATACGTTGGTTGGCTTGCCTGCGTTCGTTCTTCTCGGATGTGTGTCTTGTCTAGTCGTGTCTGGTCTTTGTTTTGTTTCTTTGTGTGTGTTATGTTTTGCAACGGGGGGCACGTTGAGATGTGGAAGGAGTCGGCGGGGATTTCGGTGGCGTGTAGAGCGAGCGAGCGCGCCTGCCTGGCCGTTGGCCGTCGGAGTGGAGTGCGGGTTTTTTTTGTTTTCGAAACGAAAGCGGCGGCCGGCCAGCCACCCGTGCGGTGTGACGTCGGCCGTTGGGTATTGTGCGCTTTGAGCGCCGGGGAGGGATGATGTGTGATTGTTGCGCGCTGCTAGCAGGCAGGCAGAGTGAGCGGGTGTGTGTGGCGGACGGACGGGAAGTGGTGGTTTTTGTTTTTGGGTTGCGGGGCGAGAGGCAGGCGACCGACAAAGTTTGCTCGCGACGGAGAGATGTTAGTGGCCCTGAAAAGGGCCGTTTTTGTTTGTGCGGTGCGGTGCCGCGGCGCGGTTTAGGCGCGCTCGCCGCGGATGCGGCGCGCGAGCTGGATGTCCTTGGGCATGATGGTGACGCGCTTGGCGTGGATTGCGCACAGGTTGGTGTCTTCGAAGAGGCCGACGAGGTAGGCCTCGCTGGCCTCCTGCAGGGCCATGACTGCGGAGCTCTGGAAGCGCAGGTCGGTCTTGAAGTCCTGGGCGATCTCGCGCACTAGGCGCTGGAATGGCAGCTTGCGGATGAGCAGCTCTGTGCTCTTCTGGTAGCGCCTGATTTCTCGCAGGGCGACGGTGCCCGGCCTGTAGCGGTGGGGCTTCTTGACGCCTCCGGTGGCGGGCGCGCTCTTCCTCGCCGCCTTGGTGGCGAGCTGTTTGCGCGGCGCCTTTCCGCCGGTGGACTTGCGGGCCGTTTGCTTTGTGCGGGCCATGGCGGTAGCGTTGGCGGTAGCGGAGCGGCGTGCGTGGAGGTTAGGTGCGGCGCGGCGTCCGGTGCTGCCTTGACAACGGGCCCGCGCGCCTCCGTGCTGCGCTTATATGCCCTCGGTTGCGCGTGGTGGGGGGAGGGCGGGCCAGAGTCTATATAGGGGGGCGGCGGGCGCGCTGGGCGCAGACCGTAGCCGACTCGCCAGCCGCTGCAGCTGCTGTTTGTGCACGTTTTGCTTTGCCCGAGGAAGGAAGGATGACAGGCCGCGGCAAGGGAGGAAAGGGGCTCGGCAAGGGTGGCGCCAAGCGGCACCGCAAGGTGTTGCGCGACAACATCCAGGGCATCACGAAGCCCGCCATCCGCCGCCTGGCTCGCAGGGGCGGCGTGAAGCGCATCTCTGGTCTGATCTACGAGGAGACCCGCGGGGTGCTGAAGGTGTTCCTGGAGAACGTGATCCGCGACGCGGTGACGTACACTGAGCACGCCAAGCGCAAGACTGTGACGGCCATGGACGTGGTGTACGCCCTGAAGAGGCAGGGGCGCACCCTGTACGGTTTCGGCGGTTAGGCTGCGTCGCAGCGGGCGCTGGCCTTCCCGCGGCCGTGCTTGTGGGTGGGAGAGACTAGAAAACGGCCCTTTTCAGGGCCACCACACTGTTCGGAAGTTGAAAAGTGCGAAAGAGTCTGTGTTGTTGTTGTTGTTGTTGCTGCGTGTGTGTGCGCTGTGTTGTTCGTTTGTTTGTTTGTTTGTTTGTTTGTTTGTTTCTTTCTTTCTTTCCGTTTGAGCGACGTGATGTGGCTGGGAGGGGAGAAGGAAAGGAAACGTGTCATGTGGCTGGCTGTGTGTGGAGCTGCTTCGTTTGTGTTTGTTATTGTGTGTCTTTGTATCGATCGCGACGGAGATGGCGGGCTGTGTGTTGTTGTGCGAGAGAGGCGGTAATTATTTGCTTGCGTGGTTTGGCTCTGTGTGTTTGCGGCGGCGTTGGGGTTTCCGAGGCAAGGCGTGTGGGCATAGGCGGCCGGATCAGCTGTTTCGTTCGTGTCGACGGCCGTTGCGCGCGGGAGTGGAGGGCGGTGTGTCGACACGCCTCCCTTTAACAATGGTCATTATTGCTGCCGTTGTCGTTTGGAAGGCGACTCTGCGACCGTGCAAAATGTGTGTGTGTGTGTGTGTGTGTGTGTGTGTGTGTGTGTGCGGGCTGTGTGGACGACAAGATGGCGGACGTGCGCCGGCGGCGGCTGTGCTGTGAAAGTGCAAAGTTGAAACAAAACAAGGTGCGGCGAGGACGACTGAAATTTTGCTTTGGACGTAGGTTTGTGTGGTGGCCCTGAAAAGGGCCGATTGTTGTGGGCCGGGCCGAGCCGAGCCGGCAAAGCGCGTTGCGTGCAGGGGAGCACGCGGCGCTGCGATTGCCTGGCCTCCTTTAGGCCTTCTTCTCGGTCTTCTTTGGCAGCAGGACGGCCTGGATGTTGGGTAGGACACCACCCTGTGCGATGGTGACGCCCGACAGGAGCTTGTTGAGCTCCTCGTCGTTGCGGATGGCAAGCTGCAGGTGGCGCGGGATGATGCGCGTCTTCTTGTTGTCGCGGGCCGCGTTTCCGGCCAGCTCGAGCACCTCAGCCGCGAGGTACTCCATGACGGCGGCGAGGTAGACGGGCGCCCCGGCGCCGACGCGCTCTGCGTAGTTTCCCTTGCGCAGGAGGCGGTGGATTCTGCCGACCGGGAACTGGAGCCCAGCCCTGCTTGAGCGGGACTTTGACTTGCCCTTGACTTTGCCTCCCTTTCCGCGTCCGGACATGGCGATGGGCTAGCGACGGTGCACACGAGAAGGAAACGAAAACGACCGGTGCGAGCGGCAGCGAGTCGAGCAGCGGAGTGCGTGCCGGCGCAGCCGGGGTGGGGGTGCTTTATGGGCTCGGGTGCGGCGGCCGGTTGCGCGCGCGCCCCATTGGTCGGCGGCCGCAACAGGGCGAGCTGGTAAAGGTGCGGCGGCGGCTGGCGGCGGGTGCCACTGTGTGGGGAGACGCTGACTAGAGCGGAGCGCTTGCTACTGGTGTTGCTGCTGCCGCCGTACGTTGGTTCGAGATGCCGCCCAAGACTAGCGGGAAGGCCGCCAAGAAGGCTGGCAAGGCGCAGAAGAACATTTCGAAGGGCGACAAGAAGAAGAAGCGCAAGAGGAAGGAGAGCTATGCCATCTACATCTACAAGGTGCTGAAGCAGGTGCACCCTGACACGGGCATCTCGTCGAAGGCGATGAGCATCATGAACAGCTTCGTGAACGACATTTTCGAGCGCATTGCGGCCGAGGCTTCTCGCCTGGCGCACTACAACAAGCGCTCGACCATCACGTCCCGCGAGATCCAGACCGCTGTGCGGCTGTTGCTGCCTGGCGAGCTGGCCAAGCACGCCGTGAGCGAGGGCACGAAGGCGGTGACCAAGTACACGAGCTCCAAGTAAGGAGGTGGCTCTGGAACGGAAGGAAGGATGGAGAGAGAATGCTCCTCCGTTGCGAGAGCGGCAAAACGGCCCTTTTCAGGGCCACCAACTTGCCTTTTGCGGGAAGGGCGGAATTGTTGTTGTTGTTTGTGTGGACGGCTGTGATGTATGTGTGCATTTTGATTGTGGGTGGGGGGGCGCGTCAAAGCGTGTTGCGCGGGGTACGGCCACGAGGTTGGTCGCCGTGGCGTGGAATGGTGGCACGCCTCGTTGGCGTGGTTTTTGACCCATTTGGTGTTGTTGGTGTGTGTGTTACCTGTCTGCGAGGGGGGACAGTGCGATCGCCGACTTTTGTGTCACCGTAACGACGGCCGTTTGCGGGTTTGTTTTTTGCACATCATACATGGCGAGGGTGAAATGTGAAATGTTGTTTTTTTTTGTGGTTTTTGTTTGCCGCCCACTATTCCCTTTGCTGTACGCCGAGTTTGACAATGGTGCGACGTAACTGCAGCGTGGAGGTGTGTGAGTGACGTTGAAATGAACGTGCCATGAAGACGCATTGTTGTTGCATTGTACTGTACGTGTACGGCGACACGCACGATGATGTACCATTCGACTCTGATTTTTGATAGCCGTGTCTGACTGATTGCGTACGACGCACGCACACCGATGTCGTCATTCAAGATGCACGCGTGTCCAGTGCAGTACAGTAAGCGCGACGCTAGACGACGGCGGCGGCGGCGGCGGCCGTTTTTGGCGAATGTCTGTACACGTGTTTGTCTGTGTCCATCCGGTATGTATTTGTTTGTTTGAAAGTGTTTTGTGTGTCGGTGACGTGGTCCGATCCGTCGCCCCCCTGAGTAACTGTCGATCGGCGCGATAGACCGGCGTCACGCAACTGAACCGAAGTCGTGGGCACACCCGTCATACTGTTGTACACCGTCGCGCTGAGAACGGTAACGACAGGTTGACTTTGATCGGTCGAATGTCTGGGCAGAACGTGAGGAAGGAGGCAAGAGTGCAGGAGGAAAGGACAGAGGGGGGGGGGCAAAAGAGAGAGGAAGGGAAAAAGGGGAGAAACGCATTCGTAGAGCAACGGAACGTTCCCGTGTCGGAGGCGTATTGGAGCCGCACTGAAATGCGTTTAACGGCGGCGCGGCTGCAAGTGTCTGCCGTGGTGAACGTTACCTTTGACGGCTGCATTGGCCTTTGCTTTTTGCTTTTGCTTTCGCTTTCGCTTTCCCGGTTGTACGTAACGTTTGTTGGTATGGTTGGTTCTGAGGAAGAGTGTGTGACAGTGCCGTGCCGTCCATGTTCGTGTGCCCTCCCATTGTGTGTATGCTATTGTCTGTGTACTTGAATGATGTATGTAGGTGTTAGTGGACGTGTTTTACCAGTGGGGGGAAATGGATCGTCGATAGTTGGCGTCACTCTGTCACGGTCGAGATGACGCACCCTCCGTACAGAAAGGTGTCGGGAAAGTGTGTGTGTGTGTGTGTGTGTGTGTGTGTGTGTGTGTGTGTGTGTGTGCGTGCGTGCGTCCGTGAATTGGCAGTGTTTGGAGGTGGGCGTGCCCTGCATGTGGCCCGGAAGGCTGTTCGTTTGGCGGTAGTGTTGTGTGGACAGGGGAGGGGCATGCGTAACGCTGCTGGCATGGCATTTCGGGAGATGGGAGGGGGCAAACGAGGAAACGAGGAGCGGCGGCCAAAGACGGGACGGGGAGGGGCGCGGTGTGGGTGGCTTGCGCCTGTGCTCGGCGTTGTGGTTTGTGCAAAAGAGGAGGAGAAAAACAATGAGTTGCCAGGGAGGGGAGCGGTGTTGTGTTGTGGTTGTCGTGGTGTAGCCGCAGACGCGGCTGTCAGTGAACGTGGCGAGACGGACGGATGCGCGGAGGGGCGGGGGCGGCGCATTTCGCCGGTGCCGTGCCGTGCCGTGCCATGCCATGCCTGAAAGCCGCGTGGTCGCTGTGTTGTTGGTGGCGTGGGGGCGAGGAGAGTACCGTACGGGTGTGCTTGTGCGCCGGAAATGGCACACTGCGCCTGCCCGTCTTGGAGGCTGATGGCTGTGGTGTGGAAATGGGGCGCGGTGATGTTGAAGCAGTTGAAGAACAGAAAAGAAACCAAGAAGAAAACGGAAGGCGTGATGCGGCGGTGGTGGTGAGAGCGGGAAAAACAAAACAAAACAAAAAAAAAGAAAGAAAAAAAAACAACAAGAAAAAAGAAGGAAAAACAACAAGAAACAAAAAAAGAAAACAAAAAGTCTATCAATATTAAAATGTAAATGGAAATGGAAATGGAAATGGACCCAGGTATAACCTCCCTGCACAAATAGCAGAGAGTCCGATGATAATAAAAATGTGCCAGAATGTTAACGTCCCTACAAAACAAACCCAACGATAATATTAATGAAAGAATGAACCGTATGTAACATTGCAACAGACATAATGGAACCTGATAAATTGTATAAGGGCAGCAGCGTTGACCTTTGGCCCTGTATTCAGAATAAAAAGAGCCAAAGATCGTTACCCCAATGAAAAAGACACTGAAACACGTATGTAACATAGCAGCGATGGCGAGACATTGTAGCATCTGTGACCAGAGAGTTTGCGCTGGACCGCGCGAGTGTTGCGAGCGGTTCTCAGTCAGTCAGTCAGTCAGTCAGTCAGTCAGTCAGTCGTTGCGAGTCTGTAGCTCTGTCTAGTTGAGGGCTGTACTCTGTCAGTAGTCGTCGCGTGCAGTACGCTAATAGTCGTCATGCAGAGCGGTCGGTCAGTAGTAGCAGCCGAGTGCGGTTGTGTGATGTAGGCGGTCGGCAACACTGGTCAAGATGGTGAAGGAGGTATACTGTTAATTAATATAATCATTAGATAATGAAAAATTATATTTATTGTAATTAATTCTCCAACAAGTTCCCCAAAAATAATTTTTATTTCAAAAGCATTTTTCAAAAATGTAATGTTTTATTGAACTAAAGAGTTCGTTGCACTTCCCATTTCATTCCACTTCTTTGAAGAAAAATTTCACTAAAATCACAAAAAAAGAGAATATTATTATTTGCAATGCAGTTCCTCCAAGCGCTGCGCAACAACAAGAGCAGAAATGTGACATCCATTTATTCTGAGGTAAGACTTTAATTCTGATTGTTTTGCACAGGGCCAAAGACCGATATTTCGGCTCAATTGAAGTTTCTTGTCACTGAACGGACTTTAAATGTTGTGAAGAATTTATATTTGAGTCGGATTGCGAATTTCACATTTTTGTTGCCATTTTCAATACCTCTCATTGTGGGCGAGGTTACAATTAGCGCAATGTCCATTAGCATCCGTAAATAACATTGTCCATTATTTTAAATTTTGCGGGGAGGTTACAACACACAAAAAAAAAAAAAAAAACAAAAAAGTTGCATTTATATCCGCTCCTCAATTGTAGATACCCCTTACACAGCTGTGTGCAATGAATGAGTGCTGGCTGGTAATTAATTGCACTCCTTGGAGGGAAATGCCATAGGAAGTAGTCTTTAAAAAGTGAATGTTTTTCGTTAAAAGACAAAAGTTGCTTTAGAAAAAAGTAATAGTGGGGCTTTTGTTGTTGAACAAAATAAGTACAATGAACATACGTTATCAGATTTGCGCAATGCAGCTTCACACTACCTTTTGATTATAACACAATATACTATACATCGTCCCGAACCGTGACCAGAGTCGCGAGACGAGCAGAGCACGCCGCCGACGCCCGCTCAGTACAACCGTCCACCCGCTACTACTGTCGACCGACTACTACCTCTCCCGACTCGCGCTACAATATATATAACAACTGTTCCTGGCGACCCGGTGCGTGCCACTACTGTCGTCTGGCGCGGTCCAAGCGCCGACTAGCAACGATAAATAACTCTCTGGTCAGACAGAGATGCTGTCATGCCTCGCCATCGCTCTGGTAACGAATACATACGTGTTGCAGCGTGCGTACCACCGGAACACGCAGTGGCGGAGCCAAAGACTGTGTTGTCGAGGTCGAGTGCGAGCGGGAAGAGAGGCAGCGTCGGCACGGAGATGCAAGCGAGCGAGACGCACGGGGGCTGCGGCGTGGCGCGTTTGCGGTCGGCGCCTTTGGTGGCAACGGCCGGGACAAGCAGCGGTGTATGGTGTGGTGCGGGGCGGACAGGGGCGGCGGTGGACGGGGAGGAGGCGGCGCGACGACGGCATGGGGGCGAAAACGGGACGGGGGACGGCGGATGTTGAGAGGCGTCACGCGCGGACAGGACACAGACACAGAGACACACAGATTGGAAAGGGAGGGTGCGCGGTAGTAGTTGGGAATGTGCGTACCGTGCGGGATGGGAGTGGGCGAGGAACACGGTCGTGGCCCCTGTTTGTGGGTGCGTGTGATGACGTCGGTGTGTTGTGGGAAGGGAAGGTGCTGTGGCGGCGGCGCGTAATGGGCGTAGGCCGAAAAGAGAAAGGAACGTGGGCAGTGTGTTGGCAAGCGTCGGTTCGACTGCGACGTTGATGGGCAGGGCAAGGTTAATGGTGGTAGGAGTAGGCGTGTGGGCGCAAAAAATCTGCCGCTGCAGGCGGTGCCGTAACCGCCATGGGGCGGGAAGGAGAGAGGGCCAAAGAAAGAAAGAAAGAAGAAAACAAAATAAAAAAAAAAAAGGAGGGGGGGGGGGGGCGAAAGGAAGGCAGGAAGGACAAGAGGCGAGGCGACGGCTTGCTTTGTGTATCGGTCGGTCTCTGGCTATGCTTCGTTTTCTGCAGCAGGGTCGGTGCGCGGCGTGGCTCGCGGCAGTGGGAACGCCTGGCGGCTGGACGGCCAGCAATGCGGTTGGATGGGCGGCCACAGCACCGCACCTGTGCCCGAGGAGGAGACGCTGGCGGCGGGCCCTGAGGTGAGGCCGGCTCGGCTCGGCTGGGGCTGTGGATGTGTAGGTGTGCGCCGCTGCTGCAACAACGAGTAAAACGCGAGAAGAAGGGATGGCGGTAGAGAGAAAAAAAAAAAAAAGGTCGTGTTGTGTTGATGCGCAGGCAGACGCGTACAGAGAGACGAGCCCGGTCTGCAGCAGGGTGTGGCCGTGCCGAGTGCAGAGCAGCGGCGGCTCGGTTCGGTTCGGTTCGGCCCGGCGGGCCGCGCTGTTGTCGCGGACGTGAGCGCCCCCTGGCGGGTGGCCGGAGGCGGCGCGGCGTGTTGGACGTGTGGCTGGTGGCAGTGCACAATTTGCGAGTGGCTGGCGGTGTGGCGTGGCGGTTGGCGCGTCGGGCGGCGGAGAGGGAGAGAGAGGAGAGGTATGTGTTGCGGGCGCCCTTTGCTGCGCTGCGTCGTTGCGTGTGCCGTACAGGGCGGGCGCTTGTCGACTGTGTGGGCGGTGTGGCGAATTGGCGTGAAACGGCTGCCGAGAGGTGTGTGGTAGCGAGCCGGTCGGTGTCAGTGCGAAGGGGAATGTGCGTGCGTTTGGCGGTTTCGGTGTGCTTTTTGCGGCGTGAGAGTGGGAATTAGTGGGGCCGGCTGTTGTGTTTGTTCCTTGTGTCTTGTGTCGTGTAGGTAGCTTGATGGCAACGTGGAAGGACGCCGGTTTCGTTTCGAGCCTTGCGTGTGGTTGTCGACGTTGACTGGTTGGCGTGTGCCGATGCACGTGCATGTGTGGGTCGCGAGTGCGTTTTTGGCTGGCTGTGTGTGTGTGTGTGTTTTGGGGGGGAAGGGGGAGGCGGTGGTGAAAGTGCAGTCGTTGCCACGGGCGTCGTCGGGTCGGGTGGGGCTGGGGCTGTGCGTCGTGGCGGAAAGGTGGTAGGTTGCGGGAAGCGAGCCCGTCGTTGACGGTGTCGCGTGAGTTGTGAATCGAGTGGGGCGCGGGGCGCGGGGCGCGGGACAGGAGCAGCGTGCCGCTGCGTCGTGGTCGTCAGCAGAGGCTGTGCGTGTGCTTGTCCTTTTTGTGGGCGGTTCGTGCGAGGCGTTTTTGTTTTGTGTTGCCCTAGTTGTTAGTTTATTTTGTTTGTGTTTGTTATTTTGAGACGACGACTGGTTGGTGGCGTGCGCGCGAAGTGGCGGTGTGCGCTTCCCGTGTCGTTTGTGTTGTTTTTTTTTTGTTTTTGTTTTTGTGTGTTTTTTTTTGCACTGGGCCCTGGGGGGTGGGTGGGTGCGTGCGTGTGTGTCGATTGCCGGCTGGCGAAAGGTGCGCCATCGGCGGGGTGGGTCGCCGGCACGAGTAGAGGCGGCGGCGTTGTTGCTGTTGTTGTGTGGTGTTTGTTTTGTTCGGCTGTGTCGGCGAGCTGTGTTGCGGTGCGTGTGAATGGTGGTGCAAAAGTGCTGGCGTTGGGGCTGCGACTGCGACGGCGGCGAGCCGCGGGCGCGCATGATAGTGATGTTGTGAACAGCGGCTGTGTACGGTAGTGGTGTTGTTGTAGCACGACGTGCATCCGGGCCGGCGCGGAAAGCGCAGTTGCGGGCGGTTGCCCTTCGGTGCCAGCCATGTCGCGTGAGCGGCGGGTTGCTGTGGTGTCGACACGTGGTGCTCTGGGTTGTTGTGTGGTGCCCTTTGGCCGGTGGGGGTGGTTCGCGTGCGTCTCGTTCGCGCTCGGTATCTGGTCGTGGTCGTGCTGCTCCCCCGTCTGTCGGCGGTTTTCGACGTCGTCTGTACGTTTTTGTCCGTTTGCGGCGGTGCCTGCCGACGTCGTCCCGTCGCGACCTTTCAACCGAAAGTGTGGCGCCCGAAGGTGAACGAACGTAACCCTGACCTCGGCGCTTTACGCTGAGCCGAGCGAACCGAACCGAACCTAACCTGTGGTGTGGTGAGGTGAGCTCAGCCTGTGAGCCCCAAACGTCTACGTAAGGTAAGCTGTCCGGCGGCTCACGCCTCACGTTTTGAACGCTTTTTTAACCTACGTTTGACGCTTCTTAACCTAGCACTGACCCCTTAACCTAACGTGTAACGTAACCTAACGTAACCTAACCTAACCTAACCTAACCTAACCTAACCTAACCTAACCTCTGACGCCTGACGTGTTTGAATGCTTAACCTAAGTTTGACGCTTAACCTAACCCAAGTCCCCTTAACCTAACCCACGTCCACCTAACCTAACCGAACCTAACCTAGACGTGTAAACGTAATGTGTAACGCGCAACGTGTAAGGTCGGCTGTCGTGTGTGCTGACGGCAGATTGGGTTGGTCTGTAGATTCGGATTGCGGTTTGCCTCGGTCGAGGGGTTGGGTCGGAAGCGGCGAGGGGCGGCGGCGCCTGTTGCGCAGGCGGCGTCCGTTTGCGGCGGGCAATTGTTGAGAAACGGCTGTGAATGTTGGCGGGCGAGAGGAGGAGGACGGCGCGCGATGTGGCCCGACGGCTGCGGGCCGATCGGGAAACGGCGGGAGGGCGACGGAAGGCGATGGGGCGGCGGAGGCGCGTTTGCACGGCCGTCATCGCCGCACGCCTCGGCTTGTGTGGCTGTGGCGCCGGCCGCGCTGGCCGGGCTGCCGCGGCGACGGTGTGGGAGTTTTGCCGAAGGTTTGGCCATTGTGGCGGGTCGTCGGCTGGGGCTGTGGGGGCGGCATTTGGGCGGGGGCGGCGATTCTCGGCGGGCCGACCCAGGCTGTAGCGCGCGGTAGCTGCAGTTTGGCCGTGGTTTGCGGCGCTGCCGTGGCGACTGGTTGGCGACTGTGGTGTGGCTGTGTGTAGCCCCATCCTCGGTGGTTTGAAAGGCGCGGGCGGTTGTGGCGCAGCTTTGGGGCTGCTCCGCACAGGCTGTCGGACGTTGGGCGGTAGCAAGCGCGGGAGGCGCGGCGCGGCGGCGCGCAGAGTGGCGGCCGCTCTCTCGGCCGTCCGCGCCCGCCCGCGACACTGGCTGGGCCCTTGTGATTCTCTGCTCTGCTCTGCCGTGCTGTGCTGTGCTTGCGTGCCTGCCGTCCCGCTCGCTCTCGCTCTCGCTCTCGCTGTGTGTTACGCGCGTCGTCGAAATGGCAGATCAGGCGGCTACGAACGAGACTGCTGCGGCACCCGCCGCCACCGGCACTACGAAGAAGGCCAAGTCTGCGTCGTCTGCGAAGAAGCCGCGCGCCAAGCCTGCGCACCCGCGCACCTCTGAGATGGTGACGGCCGCCATCAAGAGTCTGAAGGAGCGCGGCGGGTCGTCGCTGCAGGCGATCAAGAAGTACATAGCCGCGCACTACAAGCTGGACGCGGAGAAGCTGGCGCCGTTTATCAAGAAGTACCTCAAGTCGGCCGTCGTGGCGGGCGAGCTGGTGCAGACGAAGGGGAAGGGCGCGTCCGGCTCGTTCAAGCTTGCCGGCGCCGGCGGCGGGGGGGCGGCCGAGGGCGGCAAGGCTCGTGCTGGCGGTGCCAAGAAGAAGCGCGCCGCTCCGGCCAGCAAGGAGAAGAAGGGCGCCCGTGCGGCCGGCGCAAAGAAGGCTGGTGGCGTGAAGGCGGCGACCGGTCGGAAGGCGGGCGCCGCCAAGAAGGCGTCTGCGGCGTCGGCCGCTCCCGCGGGTGCGAAGAAGGCGGCTGCGGCCAAGCCGGCCAAGGCCAAGTCGCCGTCGAAGGCGAAGAAGGCCGCCAAGGTTCCGACGAAGAAGCCGAAGGCGCCGCGCCCGAAGAAGGCGACGACGCCGTCTAAGGCGAAGGCTTCGCCCAAGAAGAAGAAGTAGAGTAGAGTAGAGGAGAAAGAGATGGGAAAGGAAGGGTTTGGCGCTTGACCCCGTCGTCCCCACCCCCCGTCGTCGTCTAGTGGCGCGCAAGAGACGCGCGGCCCAAAACGGCCCTTCTCAGGGCCATCAAAGCACGTCGGGGAAGGTTTTGATTGTCGTGTTGCGTTTGGTGTGGGTGTCTGTCTGTATGCCCGTGGGGATGCTGTTTGCGTGCCGTGGTGGTTTGATTGCGGGGGTCGGTGGCGGGTGTGGGCGGCGGTAGCGGTAAGCGGTGTTGTTGTTGTCGTGGTTGATTGTCGCCGTGTTTGTGGCGGCGGCCGACGGTTGGTTTTCTGTCACGTTGTTTTGTTTGAATACGTTGGTTGGCTTGCCTGCGTTCGTTCTTCTCGGATGTGTGTCTTGTCTAGTCGTGTCTGGTCTTTGTTTTGTTTCTTTGTGTGTGTTATGTTTTGCAACGGGGGGCACGTTGAGATGTGGAAGGAGTCGGCGGGGATTTCGGTGGCGTGTAGAGCGAGCGAGCGCGCCTGCCTGGCCGTTGGCCGTCGGAGTGGAGTGCGGGTTTTTTTTGTTTTCGAAACGAAAGCGGCGGCCGGCCAGCCACCCGTGCGGTGTGACGTCGGCCGTTGGGTATTGTGCGCTTTGAGCGCCGGGGAGGGATGATGTGTGATTGTTGCGCGCTGCTAGCAGGCAGGCAGAGTGAGCGGGTGTGTGTGGCGGACGGACGGGAAGTGGTGGTTTTTGTTTTTGGGTTGCGGGGCGAGAGGCAGGCGACCGACAAAGTTTGCTCGCGACGGAGAGATGTTAGTGGCCCTGAAAAGGGCCGTTTTTGTTTGTGCGGTGCGGTGCCGCGGCGCGGTTTAGGCGCGCTCGCCGCGGATGCGGCGCGCGAGCTGGATGTCCTTGGGCATGATGGTGACGCGCTTGGCGTGGATTGCGCACAGGTTGGTGTCTTCGAAGAGGCCGACGAGGTAGGCCTCGCTGGCCTCCTGCAGGGCCATGACTGCGGAGCTCTGGAAGCGCAGGTCGGTCTTGAAGTCCTGGGCGATCTCGCGCACTAGGCGCTGGAATGGCAGCTTGCGGATGAGCAGCTCTGTGCTCTTCTGGTAGCGCCTGATTTCTCGCAGGGCGACGGTGCCCGGCCTGTAGCGGTGGGGCTTCTTGACGCCTCCGGTGGCGGGCGCGCTCTTCCTCGCCGCCTTGGTGGCGAGCTGTTTGCGCGGCGCCTTTCCGCCGGTGGACTTGCGGGCCGTTTGCTTTGTGCGGGCCATGGCGGTAGCGTTGGCGGTAGCGGAGCGGCGTGCGTGGAGGTTAGGTGCGGCGCGGCGTCCGGTGCTGCCTTGACAACGGGCCCGCGCGCCTCCGTGCTGCGCTTATATGCCCTCGGTTGCGCGTGGTGGGGGGAGGGCGGGCCAGAGTCTATATAGGGGGGCGGCGGGCGCGCTGGGCGCAGACCGTAGCCGACTCGCCAGCCGCTGCAGCTGCTGTTTGTGCACGTTTTGCTTTGCCCGAGGAAGGAAGGATGACAGGCCGCGGCAAGGGAGGAAAGGGGCTCGGCAAGGGTGGCGCCAAGCGGCACCGCAAGGTGTTGCGCGACAACATCCAGGGCATCACGAAGCCCGCCATCCGCCGCCTGGCTCGCAGGGGCGGCGTGAAGCGCATCTCTGGTCTGATCTACGAGGAGACCCGCGGGGTGCTGAAGGTGTTCCTGGAGAACGTGATCCGCGACGCGGTGACGTACACTGAGCACGCCAAGCGCAAGACTGTGACGGCCATGGACGTGGTGTACGCCCTGAAGAGGCAGGGGCGCACCCTGTACGGTTTCGGCGGTTAGGCTGCGTCGCAGCGGGCGCTGGCCTTCCCGCGGCCGTGCTTGTGGGTGGGAGAGACTAGAAAACGGCCCTTTTCAGGGCCACCACACTGTTCGGAAGTTGAAAAGTGCGAAAGAGTCTGTGTTGTTGTTGTTGTTGTTGCTGCGTGTGTGTGCGCTGTGTTGTTCGTTTGTTTGTTTGTTTGTTTGTTTGTTTGTTTCTTTCTTTCTTTCCGTTTGAGCGACGTGATGTGGCTGGGAGGGGAGAAGGAAAGGAAACGTGTCATGTGGCTGGCTGTGTGTGGAGCTGCTTCGTTTGTGTTTGTTATTGTGTGTCTTTGTATCGATCGCGACGGAGATGGCGGGCTGTGTGTTGTTGTGCGAGAGAGGCGGTAATTATTTGCTTGCGTGGTTTGGCTCTGTGTGTTTGCGGCGGCGTTGGGGTTTCCGAGGCAAGGCGTGTGGGCATAGGCGGCCGGATCAGCTGTTTCGTTCGTGTCGACGGCCGTTGCGCGCGGGAGTGGAGGGCGGTGTGTCGACACGCCTCCCTTTAACAATGGTCATTATTGCTGCCGTTGTCGTTTGGAAGGCGACTCTGCGACCGTGCAAAATGTGTGTGTGTGTGTGTGTGTGTGTGTGTGTGTGTGTGTGTGTGTGTGTGTGCGGGCTGTGTGGACGACAAGATGGCGGACGTGCGCCGGCGGCGGCTGTGCTGTGAAAGTGCAAAGTTGAAACAAAACAAGGTGCGGCGAGGACGACTGAAATTTTGCTTTGGACGTAGGTTTGTGTGGTGGCCCTGAAAAGGGCCGATTGTTGTGGGCCGGGCCGAGCCGAGCCGGCAAAGCGCGTTGCGTGCAGGGGAGCACGCGGCGCTGCGATTGCCTGGCCTCCTTTAGGCCTTCTTCTCGGTCTTCTTTGGCAGCAGGACGGCCTGGATGTTGGGTAGGACACCACCCTGTGCGATGGTGACGCCCGACAGGAGCTTGTTGAGCTCCTCGTCGTTGCGGATGGCAAGCTGCAGGTGGCGCGGGATGATGCGCGTCTTCTTGTTGTCGCGGGCCGCGTTTCCGGCCAGCTCGAGCACCTCAGCCGCGAGGTACTCCATGACGGCGGCGAGGTAGACGGGCGCCGACGCGCTCTGCGTAGTTTCCCTTGCGCAGGAGGCGGTGGATTCTGCCGACCGGGAACTGGAGCCCAGCCCTGCTTGAGCGGGACTTTGACTTGCCCTTGACTTTGCCTCCCTTTCCGCGTCCGGACATGGCGATGGGCTAGCGACGGTGCACACGAGAAGGAAACGAAAACGACCGGTGCGAGCGGCAGCGAGTCGAGCAGCGGAGTGCGTGCCGGCGCAGCCGGGGTGGGGGTGCTTTATGGGCTCGGGTGCGGCGGCCGGTTGCGCGCGCGCCCCATTGGTCGGCGGCCGCAACAGGGCGAGCTGGTAAAGGTGCGGCGGCGGCTGGCGGCGGGTGCCACTGTGTGGGGAGACGCTGACTAGAGCGGAGCGCTTGCTACTGGTGTTGCTGCTGCCGCCGTACGTTGGTTCGAGATGCCGCCCAAGACTAGCGGGAAGGCCGCCAAGAAGGCTGGCAAGGCGCAGAAGAACATTTCGAAGGGCGACAAGAAGAAGAAGCGCAAGAGGAAGGAGAGCTATGCCATCTACATCTACAAGGTGCTGAAGCAGGTGCACCCTGACACGGGCATCTCGTCGAAGGCGATGAGCATCATGAACAGCTTCGTGAACGACATTTTCGAGCGCATTGCGGCCGAGGCTTCTCGCCTGGCGCACTACAACAAGCGCTCGACCATCACGTCCCGCGAGATCCAGACCGCTGTGCGGCTGTTGCTGCCTGGCGAGCTGGCCAAGCACGCCGTGAGCGAGGGCACGAAGGCGGTGACCAAGTACACGAGCTCCAAGTAAGGAGGTGGCTCTGGAACGGAAGGAAGGATGGAGAGAGAATGCTCCTCCGTTGCGAGAGCGGCAAAACGGCCCTTTTCAGGGCCACCAACTTGCCTTTTGCGGGAAGGGCGGAATTGTTGTTGTTGTTTGTGTGGACGGCTGTGATGTATGTGTGCATTTTGATTGTGGGTGGGGGGGCGCGTCAAAGCGTGTTGCGCGGGGTACGGCCACGAGGTTGGTCGCCGTGGCGTGGAATGGTGGCACGCCTCGTTGGCGTGGTTTTTGACCCATTTGGTGTTGTTGGTGTGTGTGTTACCTGTCTGCGAGGGGGGACAGTGCGATCGCCGACTTTTGTGTCACCGTAACGACGGCCGTTTGCGGGTTTGTTTTTTGCACATCATACATGGCGAGGGTGAAATGTGAAATGTTGTTTTTTTTTGTGGTTTTTGTTTGCCGCCCACTATTCCCTTTGCTGTACGCCGAGTTTGACAATGGTGCGACGTAACTGCAGCGTGGAGGTGTGTGAGTGACGTTGAAATGAACGTGCCATGAAGACGCATTGTTGTTGCATTGTACTGTACGTGTACGGCGACACGCACGATGATGTACCATTCGACTCTGATTTTTGATAGCCGTGTCTGACTGATTGCGTACGACGCACGCACACCGATGTCGTCATTCAAGATGCACGCGTGTCCAGTGCAGTACAGTAAGCGCGACGCTAGACGACGGCGGCGGCGGCGGCGGCCGTTTTTGGCGAATGTCTGTACACGTGTTTGTCTGTGTCCATCCGGTATGTATTTGTTTGTTTGAAAGTGTTTTGTGTGTCGGTGACGTGGTCCGATCCGTCGCCCCCCTGAGTAACTGTCGATCGGCGCGATAGACCGGCGTCACGCAACTGAACCGAAGTCGTGGGCACACCCGTCATACTGTTGTACACCGTCGCGCTGAGAACGGTAACGACAGGTTGACTTTGATCGGTCGAATGTCTGGGCAGAACGTGAGGAAGGAGGCAAGAGTGCAGGAGGAAAGGACAGAGGGGGGGGGGCAAAAGAGAGAGGAAGGGAAAAAGGGGAGAAACGCATTCGTAGAGCAACGGAACGTTCCCGTGTCGGAGGCGTATTGGAGCCGCACTGAAATGCGTTTAACGGCGGCGCGGCTGCAAGTGTCTGCCGTGGTGAACGTTACCTTTGACGGCTGCATTGGCCTTTGCTTTTTGCTTTTGCTTTCGCTTTCGCTTTCCCGGTTGTACGTAACGTTTGTTGGTATGGTTGGTTCTGAGGAAGAGTGTGTGACAGTGCCGTGCCGTCCATGTTCGTGTGCCCTCCCATTGTGTGTATGCTATTGTCTGTGTACTTGAATGATGTATGTAGGTGTTAGTGGACGTGTTTTACCAGTGGGGGGAAATGGATCGTCGATAGTTGGCGTCACTCTGTCACGGTCGAGATGACGCACCCTCCGTACAGAAAGGTGTCGGGAAAGTGTGTGTGTGTGTGTGTGTGTGTGTGTGTGTGTGTGTGTGTGTGTGTGCGTGCGTGCGTCCGTGAATTGGCAGTGTTTGGAGGTGGGCGTGCCCTGCATGTGGCCCGGAAGGCTGTTCGTTTGGCGGTAGTGTTGTGTGGACAGGGGAGGGGCATGCGTAACGCTGCTGGCATGGCATTTCGGGAGATGGGAGGGGGCAAACGAGGAAACGAGGAGCGGCGGCCAAAGACGGGACGGGGAGGGGCGCGGTGTGGGTGGCTTGCGCCTGTGCTCGGCGTTGTGGTTTGTGCAAAAGAGGAGGAGAAAAACAATGAGTTGCCAGGGAGGGGAGCGGTGTTGTGTTGTGGTTGTCGTGGTGTAGCCGCAGACGCGGCTGTCAGTGAACGTGGCGAGACGGACGGATGCGCGGAGGGGCGGGGGCGGCGCATTTCGCCGGTGCCGTGCCGTGCCGTGCCATGCCATGCCTGAAAGCCGCGTGGTCGCTGTGTTGTTGGTGGCGTGGGGGCGAGGAGAGTACCGTACGGGTGTGCTTGTGCGCCGGAAATGGCACACTGCGCCTGCCCGTCTTGGAGGCTGATGGCTGTGGTGTGGAAATGGGGCGCGGTGATGTTGAAGCAGTTGAAGAACAGAAAAGAAACCAAGAAGAAAACGGAAGGCGTGATGCGGCGGTGGTGGTGAGAGCGGGAAAAACAAAACAAAACAAAAAAAAAAGAAAGAAAAAAAAACAACAAGAAAAAAGAAGGAAAAACAACAAGAAACAAAAAAAGAAAACAAAAAGTCTATCAATATTAAAATGTAAATGGAAATGGAAATGGAAATGGACCCAGGTATAACCTCCCTGCACAAATAGCAGAGAGTCCGATGATAATAAAAATGTGCCAGAATGTTAACGTCCCTACAAAACAAACCCAACGATAATATTAATGAAAGAATGAACCGTATGTAACATTGCAACAGACATAATGGAACCTGATAAATTGTATAAGGGCAGCAGCGTTGACCTTTGGCCCTGTATTCAGAATAAAAAGAGCCAAAGATCGTTACCCCAATGAAAAAGACACTGAAACACGTATGTAACATAGCAGCGATGGCGAGACATTGTAGCATCTGTGACCAGAGAGTTTGCGCTGGACCGCGCGAGTGTTGCGAGCGGTTCTCAGTCAGTCAGTCAGTCAGTCAGTCAGTCAGTCAGTCGTTGCGAGTCTGTAGCTCTGTCTAGTTGAGGGCTGTACTCTGTCAGTAGTCGTCGCGTGCAGTACGCTAATAGTCGTCATGCAGAGCGGTCGGTCAGTAGTAGCAGCCGAGTGCGGTTGTGTGATGTAGGCGGTCGGCAACACTGGTCAAGATGGTGAAGGAGGTATACTGTTAATTAATATAATCATTAGATAATGAAAAATTATATTTATTGTAATTAATTCTCCAACAAGTTCCCCAAAAATAATTTTTATTTCAAAAGCATTTTTCAAAAATGTAATGTTTTATTGAACTAAAGAGTTCGTTGCACTTCCCATTTCATTCCACTTCTTTGAAGAAAAATTTCACTAAAATCACAAAAAAAGAGAATATTATTATTTGCAATGCAGTTCCTCCAAGCGCTGCGCAACAACAAGAGCAGAAATGTGACATCCATTTATTCTGAGGTAAGACTTTAATTCTGATTGTTTTGCACAGGGCCAAAGACCGATATTTCGGCTCAATTGAAGTTTCTTGTCACTGAACGGACTTTAAATGTTGTGAAGAATTTATATTTGAGTCGGATTGCGAATTTCACATTTTTGTTGCCATTTTCAATACCTCTCATTGTGGGCGAGGTTACAATTAGCGCAATGTCCATTAGCATCCGTAAATAACATTGTCCATTATTTTAAATTTTGCGGGGAGGTTACAACACACAAAAAAAAAAAAAAAAACAAAAAAGTTGCATTTATATCCGCTCCTCAATTGTAGATACCCCTTACACAGCTGTGTGCAATGAATGAGTGCTGGCTGGTAATTAATTGCACTCCTTGGAGGGAAATGCCATAGGAAGTAGTCTTTAAAAAGTGAATGTTTTTCGTTAAAAGACAAAAGTTGCTTTAGAAAAAAGTAATAGTGGGGCTTTTGTTGTTGAACAAAATAAGTACAATGAACATACGTTATCAGATTTGCGCAATGCAGCTTCACACTACCTTTTGATTATAACACAATATACTATACATCGTCCCGAACCGTGACCAGAGTCGCGAGACGAGCAGAGCACGCCGCCGACGCCCGCTCAGTACAACCGTCCACCCGCTACTACTGTCGACCGACTACTACCTCTCCCGACTCGCGCTACAATATATATAACAACTGTTCCTGGCGACCCGGTGCGTGCCACTACTGTCGTCTGGCGCGGTCCAAGCGCCGACTAGCAACGATAAATAACTCTCTGGTCAGACAGAGATGCTGTCATGCCTCGCCATCGCTCTGGTAACGAATACATACGTGTTGCAGCGTGCGTACCACCGGAACACGCAGTGGCGGAGCCAAAGACTGTGTTGTCGAGGTCGAGTGCGAGCGGGAAGAGAGGCAGCGTCGGCACGGAGATGCAAGCGAGCGAGACGCACGGGGGCTGCGGCGTGGCGCGTTTGCGGTCGGCGCCTTTGGTGGCAACGGCCGGGACAAGCAGCGGTGTATGGTGTGGTGCGGGGCGGACAGGGGCGGCGGTGGACGGGGAGGAGGCGGCGCGACGACGGCATGGGGGCGAAAACGGGACGGGGGACGGCGGATGTTGAGAGGCGTCACGCGCGGACAGGACACAGGACACAGACACAGAGACACACAGATTGGAAAGGGAGGGTGCGCGGTAGTAGTTGGGAATGTGCGTACCGTGCGGGATGGGAGTGGGCGAGGAACACGGTCGTGGCCCCTGTTTGTGGGTGCGTGTGATGACGTCGGTGTGTTGTGGGAAGGGAAGGTGCTGTGGCGGCGGCGCGTAATGGGCGTAGGCCGAAAAGAGAAAGGAACGTGGGCAGTGTGTTGGCAAGCGTCGGTTCGACTGCGACGTTGATGGGCAGGGCAAGGTTAATGGTGGTAGGAGTAGGCGTGTGGGCGCAAAAAATCTGCCGCTGCAGGCGGTGCCGTAACCGCCATGGGGCGGGAAGGAGAGAGGGCCAAAGAAAGAAAGAAAGAAGAAAACAAAATAAAAAAAAAAAAAGGAGGGGGGGGGGGGGCGAAAGGAAGGCAGGAAGGACAAGAGGCGAGGCGACGGCTTGCTTTGTGTATCGGTCGGTCTCTGGCTATGCTTCGTTTTCTGCAGCAGGGTCGGTGCGCGGCGTGGCTCGCGGCAGTGGGAACGCCTGGCGGCTGGACGGCCAGCAATGCGGTTGGATGGGCGGCCACAGCACCGCACCTGTGCCCGAGGAGGAGACGCTGGCGGCGGGCCCTGAGGTGAGGCCGGCTCGGCTCGGCTGGGGCTGTGGATGTGTAGGTGTGCGCCGCTGCTGCAACAACGAGTAAAACGCGAGAAGAAGGGATGGCGGTAGAGAGAAAAAAAAAAAAAAGGTCGTGTTGTGTTGATGCGCAGGCAGACGCGTACAGAGAGACGAGCCCGGTCTGCAGCAGGGTGTGGCCGTGCCGAGTGCAGAGCAGCGGCGGCTCGGTTCGGTTCGGTTCGGCCCGGCGGGCCGCGCTGTTGTCGCGGACGTGAGCGCCCCCTGGCGGGTGGCCGGAGGCGGCGCGGCGTGTTGGACGTGTGGCTGGTGGCAGTGCACAATTTGCGAGTGGCTGGCGGTGTGGCGTGGCGGTTGGCGCGTCGGGCGGCGGAGAGGGAGAGAGAGGAGAGGTATGTGTTGCGGGCGCCCTTTGCTGCGCTGCGTCGTTGCGTGTGCCGTACAGGGCGGGCGCTTGTCGACTGTGTGGGCGGTGTGGCGAATTGGCGTGAAACGGCTGCCGAGAGGTGTGTGGTAGCGAGCCGGTCGGTGTCAGTGCGAAGGGGAATGTGCGTGCGTTTGGCGGTTTCGGTGTGCTTTTTGCGGCGTGAGAGTGGGAATTAGTGGGGCCGGCTGTTGTGTTTGTTCCTTGTGTCTTGTGTCGTGTAGGTAGCTTGATGGCAACGTGGAAGGACGCCGGTTTCGTTTCGAGCCTTGCGTGTGGTTGTCGACGTTGACTGGTTGGCGTGTGCCGATGCACGTGCATGTGTGGGTCGCGAGTGCGTTTTTGGCTGGCTGTGTGTGTGTGTGTGTTTTGGGGGGGAAGGGGGAGGCGGTGGTGAAAGTGCAGTCGTTGCCACGGGCGTCGTCGGGTCGGGTGGGGCTGGGGCTGTGCGTCGTGGCGGAAAGGTGGTAGGTTGCGGGAAGCGAGCCCGTCGTTGACGGTGTCGCGTGAGTTGTGAATCGAGTGGGGCGCGGGGCGCGGGGCGCGGGACAGGAGCAGCGTGCCGCTGCGTCGTGGTCGTCAGCAGAGGCTGTGCGTGTGCTTGTCCTTTTTGTGGGCGGTTCGTGCGAGGCGTTTTTGTTTTGTGTTGCCCTAGTTGTTAGTTTATTTTGTTTGTGTTTGTTATTTTGAGACGACGACTGGTTGGTGGCGTGCGCGCGAAGTGGCGGTGTGCGCTTCCCGTGTCGTTTGTGTTGTTTTTTTTTTGTTTTTGTTTTTGTGTGTTTTTTTTTGCACTGGGCCCCGGGGGGTGGGTGGGTGCGTGCGTGTGTGTCGATTGCCGGCTGGCGAAAGGTGCGCCATCGGCGGGGTGGGTCGCCGGCACGAGTAGAGGCGGCGGCGTTGTTGCTGTTGTTGTGTGGTGTTTGTTTTGTTCGGCTGTGTCGGCGAGCTGTGTTGCGGTGCGTGTGAATGGTGGTGCAAAAGTGCTGGCGTTGGGGCTGCGACTGCGACGGCGGCGAGCCGCGGGCGCGCATGATAGTGATGTTGTGAACAGCGGCTGTGTACGGTAGTGGTGTTGTTGTAGCACGACGTGCATCCGGGCCGGCGCGGAAAGCGCAGTTGCGGGCGGTTGCCCTTCGGTGCCAGCCATGTCGCGTGAGCGGCGGGTTGCTGTGGTGTCGACACGTGGTGCTCTGGGTTGTTGTGTGGTGCCCTTTGGCCGGTGGGGGTGGTTCGCGTGCGTCTCGTTCGCGCTCGGTATCTGGTCGTGGTCGTGCTGCTCCCCCGTCTGTCGGCGGTTTTCGACGTCGTCTGTACGTTTTTGTCCGTTTGCGGCGGTGCCTGCCGACGTCGTCCCGTCGCGACCTTTCAACCGAAAGTGTGGCGCCCGAAGGTGAACGAACGTAACCCTGACCTCGGCGCTTTACGCTGAGCCGAGCGAACCGAACCGAACCTAACCTGTGGTGTGGTGAGGTGAGCTCAGCCTGTGAGCCCCAAACGTCTACGTAAGGTAAGCTGTCCGGCGGCTCACGCCTCACGTTTTGAACGCTTTTTTAACCTACGTTTGACGCTTCTTAACCTAGCACTGACCCCTTAACCTAACGTGTAACGTAACCTAACGTAACCTAACCTAACCTAACCTAACCTAACCTAACCTAACCTAACCTCTGACGCCTGACGTGTTTGAATGCTTAACCTAAGTTTGACGCTTAACCTAACCCAAGTCCCCTTAACCTAACCCACGTCCACCTAACCTAACCGAACCTAACCTAGACGTGTAAACGTAATGTGTAACGCGCAACGTGTAAGGTCGGCTGTCGTGTGTGCTGACGGCAGATTGGGTTGGTCTGTAGATTCGGATTGCGGTTTGCCTCGGTCGAGGGGTTGGGTCGGAAGCGGCGAGGGGCGGCGGCGCCTGTTGCGCAGGCGGCGTCCGTTTGCGGCGGGCAATTGTTGAGAAACGGCTGTGAATGTTGGCGGGCGAGAGGAGGAGGACGGCGCGCGATGTGGCCCGACGGCTGCGGGCCGATCGGGAAACGGCGGGAGGGCGACGGAAGGCGATGGGGCGGCGGAGGCGCGTTTGCACGGCCGTCATCGCCGCACGCCTCGGCTTGTGTGGCTGTGGCGCCGGCCGCGCTGGCCGGGCTGCCGCGGCGACGGTGTGGGAGTTTTGCCGAAGGTTTGGCCATTGTGGCGGGTCGTCGGCTGGGGCTGTGGGGGCGGCATTTGGGCGGGGGCGGCGATTCTCGGCGGGCCGACCCAGGCTGTAGCGCGCGGTAGCTGCAGTTTGGCCGTGGTTTGCGGCGCTGCCGTGGCGACTGGTTGGCGACTGTGGTGTGGCTGTGTGTAGCCCCATCCTCGGTGGTTTGAAAGGCGCGGGCGGTTGTGGCGCAGCTTTGGGGCTGCTCCGCACAGGCTGTCGGACGTTGGGCGGTAGCAAGCGCGGGAGGCGCGGCGCGGCGGCGCGCAGAGTGGCGGCCGCTCTCTCGGCCGTCCGCGCCCGCCCGCGACACTGGCTGGGCCCTTGTGATTCTCTGCTCTGCTCTGCCGTGCTGTGCTGTGCTTGCGTGCCTGCCGTCCCGCTCGCTCTCGCTCTCGCTCTCGCTGTGTGTTACGCGCGTCGTCGAAATGGCAGATCAGGCGGCTACGAACGAGACTGCTGCGGCACCCGCCGCCACCGGCACTACGAAGAAGGCCAAGTCTGCGTCGTCTGCGAAGAAGCCGCGCGCCAAGCCTGCGCACCCGCGCACCTCTGAGATGGTGACGGCCGCCATCAAGAGTCTGAAGGAGCGCGGCGGGTCGTCGCTGCAGGCGATCAAGAAGTACATAGCCGCGCACTACAAGCTGGACGCGGAGAAGCTGGCGCCGTTTATCAAGAAGTACCTCAAGTCGGCCGTCGTGGCGGGCGAGCTGGTGCAGACGAAGGGGAAGGGCGCGTCCGGCTCGTTCAAGCTTGCCGGCGCCGGCGGCGGGGGGGCGGCCGAGGGCGGCAAGGCTCGTGCTGGCGGTGCCAAGAAGAAGCGCGCCGCTCCGGCCAGCAAGGAGAAGAAGGGCGCCCGTGCGGCCGGCGCAAAGAAGGCTGGTGGCGTGAAGGCGGCGACCGGTCGGAAGGCGGGCGCCGCCAAGAAGGCGTCTGCGGCGTCGGCCGCTCCCGCGGGTGCGAAGAAGGCGGCTGCGGCCAAGCCGGCCAAGGCCAAGTCGCCGTCGAAGGCGAAGAAGGCCGCCAAGGTTCCGACGAAGAAGCCGAAGGCGCCGCGCCCGAAGAAGGCGACGACGCCGTCTAAGGCGAAGGCTTCGCCCAAGAAGAAGAAGTAGAGTAGAGTAGAGGAGAAAGAGATGGGAAAGGAAGGGTTTGGCGCTTGACCCCGTCGTCCCCACCCCCCGTCGTCGTCTAGTGGCGCGCAAGAGACGCGCGGCCCAAAACGGCCCTTCTCAGGGCCATCAAAGCACGTCGGGGAAGGTTTTGATTGTCGTGTTGCGTTTGGTGTGGGTGTCTGTCTGTATGCCCGTGGGGATGCTGTTTGCGTGCCGTGGTGGTTTGATTGCGGGGGTCGGTGGCGGGTGTGGGCGGCGGTAGCGGTAAGCGGTGTTGTTGTTGTCGTGGTTGATTGTCGCCGTGTTTGTGGCGGCGGCCGACGGTTGGTTTTCTGTCACGTTGTTTTGTTTGAATACGTTGGTTGGCTTGCCTGCGTTCGTTCTTCTCGGATGTGTGTCTTGTCTAGTCGTGTCTGGTCTTTGTTTTGTTTCTTTGTGTGTGTTATGTTTTGCAACGGGGGGCACGTTGAGATGTGGAAGGAGTCGGCGGGGATTTCGGTGGCGTGTAGAGCGAGCGAGCGCGCCTGCCTGGCCGTTGGCCGTCGGAGTGGAGTGCGGGTTTTTTTTGTTTTCGAAACGAAAGCGGCGGCCGGCCAGCCACCCGTGCGGTGTGACGTCGGCCGTTGGGTATTGTGCGCTTTGAGCGCCGGGGAGGGATGATGTGTGATTGTTGCGCGCTGCTAGCAGGCAGGCAGAGTGAGCGGGTGTGTGTGGCGGACGGACGGGAAGTGGTGGTTTTTGTTTTTGGGTTGCGGGGCGAGAGGCAGGCGACCGACAAAGTTTGCTCGCGACGGAGAGATGTTAGTGGCCCTGAAAAGGGCCGTTTTTGTTTGTGCGGTGCGGTGCCGCGGCGCGGTTTAGGCGCGCTCGCCGCGGATGCGGCGCGCGAGCTGGATGTCCTTGGGCATGATGGTGACGCGCTTGGCGTGGATTGCGCACAGGTTGGTGTCTTCGAAGAGGCCGACGAGGTAGGCCTCGCTGGCCTCCTGCAGGGCCATGACTGCGGAGCTCTGGAAGCGCAGGTCGGTCTTGAAGTCCTGGGCGATCTCGCGCACTAGGCGCTGGAATGGCAGCTTGCGGATGAGCAGCTCTGTGCTCTTCTGGTAGCGCCTGATTTCTCGCAGGGCGACGGTGCCCGGCCTGTAGCGGTGGGGCTTCTTGACGCCTCCGGTGGCGGGCGCGCTCTTCCTCGCCGCCTTGGTGGCGAGCTGTTTGCGCGGCGCCTTTCCGCCGGTGGACTTGCGGGCCGTTTGCTTTGTGCGGGCCATGGCGGTAGCGTTGGCGGTAGCGGAGCGGCGTGCGTGGAGGTTAGGTGCGGCGCGGCGTCCGGTGCTGCCTTGACAACGGGCCCGCGCGCTTTTTTTTTTTTTTTTTTTTTTTTTTTTTTTTTATTTTTTTTTTTTTTTTTTTTTTTTTTTTAGCACTTTTCATTCCTTCTCCTAAGGGGAGAAGGCGGGCTGTTTTAGGGCTTGTCTGTTTGCCCTTTATCAGCCATAGGGTACATTTTTATTCTATTTATTTCCATTTTTCTTGTATATCTGATTACATGCTATTATCTTATATTGAGAATCCTTAATTTTACGTTTTTTTTTTTGTGTATATAAAATGAGGGAATATAGATTGATTTTGTTATGTATTAACTGAACATGTTTAGCAATATGACAAACTTAATAAAACTAATTGTTTGCTTAATTTAATTTAGTTTATAACTGGATTAGTTTATAACTGGAAGTGACACATTATTCTAATGGGGGATTTATTTTTAACAGCGTTTACATTGTTTTTCCCTGTGTCATACTTCTTTGTGATGGAGTATGTTGTTTTAGATGATATATTCTAGCTTAGACTATTCTTAATACTATTGTTTACATGTTCTCCTTTCCTGTTTTGTAGTACTTGGAGCTGGTTGCTACAATGTTTTTTTGCCTTATTCTAGTTTTACATATTCTCCTTTCCCGTTGGTGGTACTTGGAGCTGGTTTTTTTTTTTGTTAACAATAGTTCTTATCTTGTCTATGGTTTCCTTAATGTTATTGTGTTTTATTCGATGGGGTGTGTTGTGTGTTGAGTGTGGGGGGCTGTCGTGGTGCACTAGGTCATTGTCGTTGTGCTATTGTCTTTTGTCTAGGTGGAGGGGGGGTGGTTTCGCCTTCTGTCAGTTGTGTCATTGTGGGTGCTAAGTCGGGGAACTCAGTTGTTGTATTTTGTGCTACTGTACGCGCCGGGTAAATGTATTTCTTTTTTGGGCGTCTTGCTGTGCGTGGCTTGGTCGTCAGAATGTCTTCCATGTCGGGTCGTTTGTGTAGGATGTGAGAGCCGTATCTTGCTCTGAGTTTTGTCAGTCTTGTTTGTAGAGGGGTTATTTCTGTCGCCTCGTATACTTCGTCGCTAGGGGTGCGGCATGGTAGCTTTGCTATGCTGCGTAGTAGTCGGCGTTCTGTCGAGTACAGTCTGTTTGCTACTGTCTTTGGTATTCCGCCTAGTGGTGCAGCGGCGTATTCGTATATTGGTCGTATGTATGTCTTGTATGTGTGTATAGCTGTCCTGGTGGAGCAGCCCATACAGTCGTCCTTGTACTTGTCGGATTAACTGTTGTCGTTTCCTCGTTTTGTTGAGCAGGTATTGCAGGTGGGCTTGGTAGTTGAGGTGTTTGTCTAGGTAGACACCGAGGTATCTCGCCTTGTCAGTCAGTTGTAGGGGTTCGTTCCATAGTCGGAGTGTTATGTCTTCTTGTTTTTGCTGTCGTTTTTTTGTCAGGTTGCGGTGTTGGAATAGGACTAGTTGTGTTTTAGTCGGGTTGGGTCGGATTCTCCATTTAGTCATCCATGTCTCTAGTTTGGTCAGGTATTTTGCTGCTTTTTTTTGTATTACGTCTGTCCTGAGTCCTGTGCACCAATATGCAGTGTCATCTGCATATAGGGCGATCTTTTCGTGTTGGTCTGTTGGGGTCGGTATGTCGTGTGTGTATAGCGCGTACAGTAGTGGGGATGATATTGCACCTTGTGGGACTCCCGCCTCTGGGGTGAATGGTTCAGAGGTGGCGTCTTGCACATGTACTCTGCTGTGTCGTCCGGTTATTTGAGTTTTTACTAGGCGTACGAATTTCGGTGGGATGCCGAGTTTGAGCAGTTTGAACAGGAGCCCATTGTGCCATAGACGGTCGAAGGCGCGCTCGATGTCGAGAAATATGGCTAGCGTACAGTGCGATCTGTTGAAGCCCTGGGTGATGTCGCATGTCAGTTTCAGAAGTGGGTCTGTGGTGGAGTGGTTGGGGCGGAAGCCGGCTTGGAGTAGGGGGAGTAGTTGTTTGTTGTCCACATATTTTCTTAGTCTGTCGGTCAGTATACGTTCATACGTTTTTCCTATAACGTCCAGTAGTGAGATAGGTCGGTAGGAGAGGGGGTCTGTTCGTGGCTTGTCGGGTTTGGGGATCATTATGGTCTTACTTGTCTTCCATGCAGTCGGGATTGTTTCTGTCGTTAGGCAGTAGTTGAACATCAGTGAGAGGATTGGGATTAAGGCAGGGAGGGGGGCGTTCTGCAGGTGGATACGTTTGATGTTGTTTTGTCCTGGGGCTGAATTTCGTCCGGTCCGTATTGCGTTGGTGATTTCAGCGTCTGTTATAGGTTTGGTCAGTTCGGAGGTGTCTTCTGTTTCTGCTGTAGGACTTGTTAGTAGGTCGGGGAGTTTGTTCTCTACGTGTCGGTAGAAGTCGTTGTCGAACTTGGCGTCTGTTGGGAAGGAGTGGATGGTTTGGAGGGCGTTCTGGAATGTGTCTGCTTGTGTTTTAGGGTCTGTGATTGGTTCGTCGTCTACTATTAGTGTCTGGTTGGGGGGTTTCTTTTGTCCAGTCAGCGTCTTGAATTTGTTCCAGAATTTTCTGCCTTCTTTGTAGTTGAGTTGGCGGCAGGTGTCGTCCCACTCTTTTTGTTTGTGTTGGGGAGATTATGCCGTTTCGCTTGCGCGTTTAGTCGGTTCCACTGTCGTCTTAGGTCTGGGTTATTCGTGCGTCTAATTTCGCGCTGTAGTTGCCTTTTCCGCCTTAGGATTGCTAGCGCCTCCGCCGGAATGGTGGGCCTCCAGTTCTCTATTGTCTTTTGTGGGATTGCCTCGTCTATTGCTGTTGCGAAGGTGGTTTCTAGTCGTTCGTTTAGGTGTTCCAGGTCGTCGTTGTCTGTCAGGGTAGTTGGCAGTGCTAGTTCGTCTTGTATAATGGTTTGGAATTTCCTCCAGTCGGCTTTTGCGTATAGGCGGATGTTGCGTTGTGTGGGGTGAGGCGGTGGTGGGTTTATAGCAGTTGTGGCGAATATGATGGGGAGATGGTCGCTGGTTATGGGGTCACCTAGGAAGGATTAGATAGGTTATTGGTTAGGATCGGGCTATGGAGGATATGGTCTGGGGTGGAGGAGCCGCGATGTCCGATGAATGTTGGTTGGTCGAGTGCAAGTCTGGATATCGGTCGGTTGTTAGTATGTCAAAGAGTGCTCGTCCGTTGTCGTTCGTTGCTGTGCAGCCTAGCTGTGTGTGGCGTGCATTCAGGTCGGTCAGCAGGATGAATTTGTTGTAGGTCGTCATTAAGTACTGCAAGAAGTCTAGTGGGAT
>NW_025728926.1:0-2500 GCF_021461385.2 Schistocerca piceifrons
TGTTGTCGCCTTAACGTAACCCACGTTGTCGCCTAAACCTGCTCTGTAATTGTTATACGACTCGTTCAATTACTGTAGTGTTGCCCACCCGCAACCCTCGCAATATAGTTCGCTACTCGCACTGCCCGCACCCCTGTGTATCGCTTCATGTTAAACACCTTGCAAGTCTTGCTCACTTTCCACATGCTCCTGCTGTACACTGTAATGTGGATGGCAGCAGGACGTACATGCCGCCCCTCCCCACGTCCCCACCTTGCCCCCTGCCTTCGCAAGCTGGTTGGTGAGAAGTTTGCATGTTCAATGCCCTTCGCATGCGACGTACTCAGGCTACGTTGTGGTGCGGCCTGTGTCAACTGTCCGCTGATGTCGTACGCGTGAACCACAATCTGTACTGCACATTCGTCCTTATGTACTGAATGATACATCGTGGCACATGTGTGACCGCACAACGACTGCGCCCAAAAACGGCGGACCATACAGTGCAAATATTGTGCACGCAGCTACGTGTCGTCTCCCTATGAGAGCTGGATTGCAGTGTGGTACGCCATAGAGACGTGTGGGAGGAACGGACGCCGTGGATGGCGATCAGCATGAGCTGTCTGTTGATGTATTCGGACCTAGTCGTCTCTCCTCACACACCGTGATGGCATGGTGCACCGCGTTCCATATCTGCGACATGCTACAGAGGCCGGTTGACAGTCGTTCGAGCAATGGACATCGCATACGTACGGGGGCCACCTTCCACGTATTGTCTAGGCGTGCACATTTTGTTGCGTGTATGTGGGCAGACGTAGTGTGGCGTGACACCTGACACAGGCATGCAATAATCGTTGAAGTTGCAAATGGCGATGGACGCCTGCGTTTTCTGGTGAAGTTACGCAAATGAACAAATGGTAACCTGTTGTGGTGCGGTTGTTCTCGCTAGGGGTGAATCGGTGATGGCGACGATAGGTTGAGGTACTAACCGGTTGTTCCAGCGATACCCACCATGCCGACGAAACTGAACGGCATCTGGGTGTGAAGCGATACGCGGCGGTGGCTGGGTGGGACCGTCCCCGGCCGGTGAGGGGGGCGCCTCCCGGCGTGCTGGCCGCGCGGTGCGTGGGCGCACGCGCTACAGCCGGCTGGTGGGGGCGGCCAGTGGCAGGCGCGCCGGCCGACGGACGCGGCAGGCGTCGCAGCTGCGCGCCGGCGCACCCTGCGCGCGGCGCCGTGCGGCCAAAGTAGGTCCTCGCGGGCCCGGTGCGAAGCGCGGTGGACATCTTCAGTGTGCTGGTCCGATTGAGGACTGTGTGCGTTGAGGATGCGCCGCCGCCCGGCGCTCGGCGCCGCGACGCCGTCTGCTGCTCGGTCGCCCCAGCGGTTCTCGCTGGTGGTTTGTATCGCAGCTGTGCGGATGTGTTGGCGCGTGCGCTGTGCTGGGAGAGTTCGCTTCGGCACCCAAGTGGGGCTTTTGTCCTTCTGTGGCGCTGGCGTTGGAGCTGCCGGTCACCGTAGGTGGCGCGTGTTGTCTCCCGCCGGCAATGCCACGACAGCACGCTCCCGGGCCTCTGTCGGCAGCGGCAAGCTCAGTTGGGAGCACGGGTGGTCGCACCGAAAGCGTCTACTCGCCTAACTCCGGGCGATTGCGCCTCTCTCGAACCCGACCAAGTACTTGGGACGGCGCTGCGCGCCGCCGGGACCTGAGAGGGTTTCGAGGTGTATTGTGCAGGGGAGCTCAGCCTCCTCCTGTTTGCAGAATGATTGAGCGGACGCTTGCGTGTTCGCGCGGGCCCCCGGGACACACTCCCGGGCGGCCGGCTGCTCAGCTCTAGTTGACGCAGCTCCCTGGTTGATCCTGCCAGTAGTCATATGCTTGTCTCAAAGATTAAGCCATGCATGTCTCAGTACAAGCCGCATTAAGGTGAAACCGCGAATGGCTCATTAAATCAGTTATGGTTCCTTAGATCGTACCCACGTTACTTGGATAACTGTGGTAATTCTAGAGCTAATACATGCAAACAGAGTCCCGACCAGAGATGGAAGGGACGCTTTTATTAGATCAAAACCAATCGGTCGGCTCGTCCGGTCCGTTTGCCTTGGTGACTCTGAATAACTTTGGGCTGATCGCACGGTCCTCGTACCGGCGACGCATCTTTCAAATGTCTGCCTTATCAACTGTCGATGGTAGGTTCTGCGCCTACCATGGTTGTAACGGGTAACGGGGAATCAGGGTTCGATTCCGGAGAGGGAGCCTGAGAAACGGCTACCACATCCAAGGAAGGCAGCAGGCGCGCAAATTACCCACTCCCGGCACGGGGAGGTAGTGACGAAAAATAACGATACGGGACTCATCCGAGGCCCCGTAATCGGAATGAGTACACTTTAAATCCTTTAACGAGTATCTATTGGAGGGCAAGTCTGGTGCCAGCAGCCGCGGTAATTCCAGCTCCAATAGCGTATATTAAAGTTGTTGCGGTTAAAAAGCTCGTAGTTGGATTTGTGTCCCACGCTGTTGGTT
>NW_025728926.1:10000-12500 GCF_021461385.2 Schistocerca piceifrons
CTAATGTACACAGATGGAACATTTTGGACTGGAACCAGATTACCCGTACACACGGCGCTGATTAGTAATCAATGCAGAGCCATCAAACTACAGCAAATATACACAACTGTCCGTATACATGCTGAAAGAGTCTGCCCAAAATGGGAACCACACGTCAGCCAGACACTCTGATCACGCACCACTCTCTGCTTCTAACAGGCGCACATACAATATGTAAGCACCAGCATGGAACAACATCCAGTGCATCTTCTCCGCCACATTACACAATCCACACTATCACAACCAGACCAGGAGGTCCGTGCGGAAAATACAATATCCCAGCCTTTCGACATCCACCATTGCGCAGACCAGGCACCAACACCCACACATGTCCTATACAACGGTGCACCCAACATCACAATAGTACCTCCTGTCACAGCGCACAAACAATGACATGAGTCAAAGACACAGGTCTCACACAAGCATAGAATTGGAGCGCCGCCTCTAATAAGCCAAAGGTGCATCCTGACGTGACAAATCTGATCATGTCACAAGCATTCACTTACTATAATCACTATCAACGAACCTGCCGCCCCGCCCCCCCCCCCCCTACACCTTTCCGTACAACAACGTGTAACCTAACCTAACCTAACCTAACCTATGTTGTACCTTAACCTAACCTATGTTGTACCTTAACCTAACCTATGTTGTACCTTAACCTAACCTATGTTGTACCTTAACCTAACCTATGTTGTACCTTAACCTAACCTATGTTGTACCTTAACCTAACCTATGTTGTACCTTAACCTAACCTATGTTGTACCTTAACCTAACCCATGTTGTACCTTAACCTAACCCATGTTGTACCTTAACCTAACCCATGTTGTACCTTAACCTAACCCATGTTGTACCTTAACCTAACCCATGTTGTACCTTAACCTAACCCATGTTGTGCCTCAACCTAACCCATGTTGTGCCTCAACCTAACCCATGTTGTGCCTCAACCTAACCCATGTTGTGCCTTAACCTAACCCATGTTGTGCCTCAACCTAACCCATGTTGTGCCTTAACCTAACCCATGTTGTGCCTTAACCTAACCCATGTTGTGCCTTAACCTAACCCATGTTGTGCCTTAACCTAACCCATGTTGTGCCTTAACCTAACCCATGTTGTGCCTTAACCTAACCCATGTTGTGCCTTAACCTAACCCATGTTGTGCCTTAACCTAACCCATGTTGTCGCCTTAACGTAACCCACGTTGTCGCCTAAACCTGCTCTGTAATTGTTATACGACTCGTTCAATTACTGTAGTGTTGCCCACCCGCAACCCTCGCAATATAGTTCGCTACTCGCACTGCCCGCACCCCTGTGTATCGCTTCATGTTAAACACCTTGCAAGTCTTGCTCACTTTCCACATGCTCCTGCTGTACACTGTAATGTGGATGGCAGCAGGACGTACATGCCGCCCCTCCCCACGTCCCCACCTTGCCCCCTGCCTTCGCAAGCTGGTTGGTGAGAAGTTTGCATGTTCAATGCCCTTCGCATGCGACGTACTCAGGCTACGTTGTGGTGCGGCCTGTGTCAACTGTCCGCTGATGTCGTACGCGTGAACCACAATCTGTACTGCACATTCGTCCTTATGTACTGAATGATACATCGTGGCACATGTGTGACCGCACAACGACTGCGCCCAAAAACGGCGGACCATACAGTGCAAATATTGTGCACGCAGCTACGTGTCGTCTCCCTATGAGAGCTGGATTGCAGTGTGGTACGCCATAGAGACGTGTGGGAGGAACGGACGCCGTGGATGGCGATCAGCATGAGCTGTCTGTTGATGTATTCGGACCTAGTCGTCTCTCCTCACACACCGTGATGGCATGGTGCACCGCGTTCCATATCTGCGACATGCTACAGAGGCCGGTTGACAGTCGTTCGAGCAATGGACATCGCATACGTACGGGGGCCACCTTCCACGTATTGTCTAGGCGTGCACATTTTGTTGCGTGTATGTGGGCAGACGTAGTGTGGCGTGACACCTGACACAGGCATGCAATAATCGTTGAAGTTGCAAATGGCGATGGACGCCTGCGTTTTCTGGTGAAGTTACGCAAATGAACAAATGGTAACCTGTTGTGGTGCGGTTGTTCTCGCTAGGGGTGAATCGGTGATGGCGACGATAGGTTGAGGTACTAACCGGTTGTTCCAGCGATACCCACCATGCCGACGAAACTGAACGGCATCTGGGTGTGAAGCGATACGCGGCGGTGGCTGGGTGGGACCGTCCCCGGCCGGTGAGGGGGCGCCTCCCGGCGTGCTGGCCGCGCGGTGCGTGGGCGCACGCGCTACAGCCGGCTGGTGGGGGCGGCCAGTGGCAGGCGCGCCGGCCGACGGACGCGGCAGGCGTCGCAGCTGCGCGCCGGCGCACCCTGCGCGCGGCGCCGTGCGGCCAAAGTAGGTCCTCGCGGGCCCGGTGCGAAGCGCGGTGGACATCTTCAGTGTGCTGGTCCGATTGAGGAC
>NW_025728926.1:22500-25000 GCF_021461385.2 Schistocerca piceifrons
CTCGCACTGCCCGCACCCCTGTGTATCGCTTCATGTTAAACACCTTGCAAGTCTTGCTCACTTTCCACATGCTCCTGCTGTACACTGTAATGTGGATGGCAGCAGGACGTACATGCCGCCCCTCCCCACGTCCCCACCTTGCCCCCTGCCTTCGCAAGCTGGTTGGTGAGAAGTTTGCATGTTCAATGCCCTTCGCATGCGACGTACTCAGGCTACGTTGTGGTGCGGCCTGTGTCAACTGTCCGCTGATGTCGTACGCGTGAACCACAATCTGTACTGCACATTCGTCCTTATGTACTGAATGATACATCGTGGCACATGTGTGACCGCACAACGACTGCGCCCAAAAACGGCGGACCATACAGTGCAAATATTGTGCACGCAGCTACGTGTCGTCTCCCTATGAGAGCTGGATTGCAGTGTGGTACGCCATAGAGACGTGTGGGAGGAACGGACGCCGTGGATGGCGATCAGCATGAGCTGTCTGTTGATGTATTCGGACCTAGTCGTCTCTCCTCACACACCGTGATGGCATGGTGCACCGCGTTCCATATCTGCGACATGCTACAGAGGCCGGTTGACAGTCGTTCGAGCAATGGACATCGCATACGTACGGGGGCCACCTTCCACGTATTGTCTAGGCGTGCACATTTTGTTGCGTGTATGTGGGCAGACGTAGTGTGGCGTGACACCTGACACAGGCATGCAATAATCGTTGAAGTTGCAAATGGCGATGGACGCCTGCGTTTTCTGGTGAAGTTACGCAAATGAACAAATGGTAACCTGTTGTGGTGCGGTTGTTCTCGCTAGGGGTGAATCGGTGATGGCGACGATAGGTTGAGGTACTAACCGGTTGTTCCAGCGATACCCACCATGCCGACGAAACTGAACGGCATCTGGGTGTGAAGCGATACGCGGCGGTGGCTGGGTGGGACCGTCCCCGGCCGGTGAGGGGGCGCCTCCCGGCGTGCTGGCCGCGCGGTGCGTGGGCGCACGCGCTACAGCCGGCTGGTGGGGGCGGCCAGTGGCAGGCGCGCCGGCCGACGGACGCGGCAGGCGTCGCAGCTGCGCGCCGGCGCACCCTGCGCGCGGCGCCGTGCGGCCAAAGTAGGTCCTCGCGGGCCCGGTGCGAAGCGCGGTGGACATCTTCAGTGTGCTGGTCCGATTGAGGACTGTGTGCGTTGAGGATGCGCCGCCGCCCGGCGCTCGGCGCCGCGACGCCGTCTGCTGCTCGGTCGCCCCAGCGGTTCTCGCTGGTGGTTTGTATCGCAGCTGTGCGGATGTGTTGGCGCGTGCGCTGTGCTGGGAGAGTTCGCTTCGGCACCCAAGTGGGGCTTTTGTCCTTCTGTGGCGCTGGCGTTGGAGCTGCCGGTCACCGTAGGTGGCGCGTGTTGTCTCCCGCCGGCAATGCCACGACAGCACGCTCCCGGGCCTCTGTCGGCAGCGGCAAGCTCAGTTGGGAGCACGGGTGGTCGCACCGAAAGCGTCTACTCGCCTAACTCCGGGCGATTGCGCCTCTCTCGAACCCGACCAAGTACTTGGGACGGCGCTGCGCGCCGCCGGGACCTGAGAGGGTTTCGAGGTGTATTGTGCAGGGGAGCTCAGCCTCCTCCTGTTTGCAGAATGATTGAGCGGACGCTTGCGTGTTCGCGCGGGCCCCCGGGACACACTCCCGGGCGGCCGGCTGCTCAGCTCTAGTTGACGCAGCTCCCTGGTTGATCCTGCCAGTAGTCATATGCTTGTCTCAAAGATTAAGCCATGCATGTCTCAGTACAAGCCGCATTAAGGTGAAACCGCGAATGGCTCATTAAATCAGTTATGGTTCCTTAGATCGTACCCACGTTACTTGGATAACTGTGGTAATTCTAGAGCTAATACATGCAAACAGAGTCCCGACCAGAGATGGAAGGGACGCTTTTATTAGATCAAAACCAATCGGTCGGCTCGTCCGGTCCGTTTGCCTTGGTGACTCTGAATAACTTTGGGCTGATCGCACGGTCCTCGTACCGGCGACGCATCTTTCAAATGTCTGCCTTATCAACTGTCGATGGTAGGTTCTGCGCCTACCATGGTTGTAACGGGTAACGGGGAATCAGGGTTCGATTCCGGAGAGGGAGCCTGAGAAACGGCTACCACATCCAAGGAAGGCAGCAGGCGCGCAAATTACCCACTCCCGGCACGGGGAGGTAGTGACGAAAAATAACGATACGGGACTCATCCGAGGCCCCGTAATCGGAATGAGTACACTTTAAATCCTTTAACGAGTATCTATTGGAGGGCAAGTCTGGTGCCAGCAGCCGCGGTAATTCCAGCTCCAATAGCGTATATTAAAGTTGTTGCGGTTAAAAAGCTCGTAGTTGGATTTGTGTCCCACGCTGTTGGTTCACCGCCCGTCGGTGTTTAACTGGCATGTATCGTGGGACGTCCTGCCGGTGGGGCGAGCTGAAGGCGTGCGACCGCCTCGTGCGTGCTCGTGCGTCCCGAGGCGGACCCCGTTGAA
>NW_025728926.1:32500-35000 GCF_021461385.2 Schistocerca piceifrons
GTATACATGCTGAAAGAGTCTGCCCAAAATGGGAACCACACGTCAGCCAGACACTCTGATCACGCACCACTCTCTGCTTCTAACAGGCGCACATACAATATGTAAGCACCAGCATGGAACAACATCCAGTGCATCTTCTCCGCCACATTACACAATCCACACTATCACAACCAGACCAGGAGGTCCGTGCGGAAAATACAATATCCCAGCCTTTCGACATCCACCATTGCGCAGACCAGGCACCAACACCCACACATGTCCTATACAACGGTGCACCCAACATCACAATAGTACCTCCTGTCACAGCGCACAAACAATGACATGAGTCAAAGACACAGGTCTCACACAAGCATAGAATTGGAGCGCCGCCTCTAATAAGCCAAAGGTGCATCCTGACGTGACAAATCTGATCATGTCACAAGCATTCACTTACTATAATCACTATCAACGAACCTGCCGCCCCCGCCCCCCCCCCCCCTACACCTTTCCGTACAACAACGTGTAACCTAACCTAACCTAACCTAACCTATGTTGTACCTTAACCTAACCTATGTTGTACCTTAACCTAACCTATGTTGTACCTTAACCTAACCTATGTTGTACCTTAACCTAACCTATGTTGTACCTTAACCTAACCTATGTTGTACCTTAACCTAACCTATGTTGTACCTTAACCTAACCTATGTTGTACCTTAACCTAACCCATGTTGTACCTTAACCTAACCCATGTTGTACCTTAACCTAACCCATGTTGTACCTTAACCTAACCCATGTTGTACCTTAACCTAACCCATGTTGTACCTTAACCTAACCCATGTTGTGCCTCAACCTAACCCATGTTGTGCCTCAACCTAACCCATGTTGTGCCTCAACCTAACCCATGTTGTGCCTTAACCTAACCCATGTTGTGCCTCAACCTAACCCATGTTGTGCCTTAACCTAACCCATGTTGTGCCTTAACCTAACCCATGTTGTGCCTTAACCTAACCCATGTTGTGCCTTAACCTAACCCATGTTGTGCCTTAACCTAACCCATGTTGTGCCTTAACCTAACCCATGTTGTGCCTTAACCTAACCCATGTTGTGCCTTAACCTAACCCATGTTGTCGCCTTAACGTAACCCACGTTGTCGCCTAAACCTGCTCTGTAATTGTTATACGACTCGTTCAATTACTGTAGTGTTGCCCACCCGCAACCCTCGCAATATAGTTCGCTACTCGCACTGCCCGCACCCCTGTGTATCGCTTCATGTTAAACACCTTGCAAGTCTTGCTCACTTTCCACATGCTCCTGCTGTACACTGTAATGTGGATGGCAGCAGGACGTACATGCCGCCCCTCCCCACGTCCCCACCTTGCCCCCTGCCTTCGCAAGCTGGTTGGTGAGAAGTTTGCATGTTCAATGCCCTTCGCATGCGACGTACTCAGGCTACGTTGTGGTGCGGCCTGTGTCAACTGTCCGCTGATGTCGTACGCGTGAACCACAATCTGTACTGCACATTCGTCCTTATGTACTGAATGATACATCGTGGCACATGTGTGACCGCACAACGACTGCGCCCAAAAACGGCGGACCATACAGTGCAAATATTGTGCACGCAGCTACGTGTCGTCTCCCTATGAGAGCTGGATTGCAGTGTGGTACGCCATAGAGACGTGTGGGAGGAACGGACGCCGTGGATGGCGATCAGCATGAGCTGTCTGTTGATGTATTCGGACCTAGTCGTCTCTCCTCACACACCGTGATGGCATGGTGCACCGCGTTCCATATCTGCGACATGCTACAGAGGCCGGTTGACAGTCGTTCGAGCAATGGACATCGCATACGTACGGGGGCCACCTTCCACGTATTGTCTAGGCGTGCACATTTTGTTGCGTGTATGTGGGCAGACGTAGTGTGGCGTGACACCTGACACAGGCATGCAATAATCGTTGAAGTTGCAAATGGCGATGGACGCCTGCGTTTTCTGGTGAAGTTACGCAAATGAACAAATGGTAACCTGTTGTGGTGCGGTTGTTCTCGCTAGGGGTGAATCGGTGATGGCGACGATAGGTTGAGGTACTAACCGGTTGTTCCAGCGATACCCACCATGCCGACGAAACTGAACGGCATCTGGGTGTGAAGCGATACGCGGCGGTGGCTGGGTGGGACCGTCCCCGGCCGGTGAGGGGGCGCCTCCCGGCGTGCTGGCCGCGCGGTGCGTGGGCGCACGCGCTACAGCCGGCTGGTGGGGGCGGCCAGTGGCAGGCGCGCCGGCCGACGGACGCGGCAGGCGTCGCAGCTGCGCGCCGGCGCACCCTGCGCGCGGCGCCGTGCGGCCAAAGTAGGTCCTCGCGGGCCCGGTGCGAAGCGCGGTGGACATCTTCAGTGTGCTGGTCCGATTGAGGACTGTGTGCGTTGAGGATGCGCCGCCGCCCGGCGCTCGGCGCCGCGACGCCGTCTGCTGCTCGGTCGCCCCAGCGGTTCTCGCTGGTGGTTTGTATCGCAGCTGTGCGGATGT
>NW_025728926.1:40000-47500 GCF_021461385.2 Schistocerca piceifrons
GCGAAAGGGAATCCGGTTCCTATTCCGGAACCCGGCAGCGGAACCGATACAAGTCGGGCCCCTCTTTTAGAGATGCTCGTCGGGGTAACCCAAAAGGACCCGGAGACGCCGTCGGGAGATCGGGGAAGAGTTTTCTTTTCTGCATGAGCGTTCGAGTTCCCTGGAATCCTCTAGCAGGGAGATAGGGTTTGGAACGCGAAGAGCACCGCAGTTGCGGCGGTGTCCCGATCTTCCCCTCGGACCTTGAAAATCCGGGAGAGGGCCACGTGGAGGTGTCGCGCCGGTTCGTACCCATATCCGCAGCAGGTCTCCAAGGTGAAGAGCCTCTAGTCGATAGAATAATGTAGGTAAGGGAAGTCGGCAAATTGGATCCGTAACTTCGGGATAAGGATTGGCTCTGAGGATCGGGGCGTGTCGGGCTTGGTCGGGAAGTGGGTCAGCGCTAACGTGCCGGGCCTGGGCGAGGTGAGTGCCGTAGGGGTGCCGGTAAGTGCGGGCGTTTAGCGCGGGCGTGGTCTGCTCTCGCCGTTGGTCGGCCTCGTGCTGGCCGGCGGTGCAGGATGCGCGCGCCTGCGCGGCGTTCGCGCCCCGGTGCTTCAACCTGCGTGCAGGATCCGAGCTCGGTCCCGTGCCTTGGCCTCCCACGGATCTTCCTTGCTGCGAGGCCGCGTCCGCCTTAGCGTGCTCCTCCGGGGGCGCGCGGGTGCGCGGATTCTCTTCGGCCGCCATTCAACGATCAACTCAGAACTGGCACGGACTGGGGGAATCCGACTGTCTAATTAAAACAAAGCATTGCGATGGCCCTAGCGGGTGTTGACGCAATGTGATTTCTGCCCAGTGCTCTGAATGTCAACGTGAAGAAATTCAAGCAAGCGCGGGTAAACGGCGGGAGTAACTATGACTCTCTTAAGGTAGCCAAATGCCTCGTCATCTAATTAGTGACGCGCATGAATGGATTAACGAGATTCCCGCTGTCCCTATCTACTAGCTGCATAGCTGTCTCATGCTATGTGCCCCGATTTGTGTGGGCACATGGTTGGGAATAGGCAGCGGGGGAAGGATGCGACTCGAACATCTTAGCCTCTCCTTCCCAAGTGCCCCTGCTCGCCTTCTCGGGGTGCAGCTGTTAAGCCTTCGGGCGACCAAAGGGCAGGGGTGCGACGGCGTGCTGAACATCTTGTACGCCGGTTCCGGGTGCTGCATTTGTCGCGGCGGGATCCTGGCCCAAGTCGGCGAAGGTCACCCGCCTTGCCCCTGGAATTCCGGGGCATGATCCGCCAAGCCGGGGCGTGGTGACACGTCCCCGGTTAGGTTAGATGGGTCCAGACCCCCGAACGTCTGGGGGACCGGCCCGGCACCTGAGTAGGACCGGGTCTTTAGCCTTTTGGTGGAAACTCGGCCTAGTAGGGGGCGAAGGACGGAGGGTGAATCCGCTCTCCCGGAATGTGGGTGGCATTCGCCGGTAAGGGAGCGGGAGAAAACTTCGATGATGCAGCATTCGAAGAGGACTAGTGCGCTGTTCCCACGGCGCGCTAAACCTCGCAGCTCAGTTGTTGAAAGCTCTTGGTCAAGGGGCGGGACTGGTGAGCGAGCTGCAATTAGCCTCCCCCCATGCCAGAAGAGCCGGTCCGGGGAAAGAGACGGGCTCTCAACTCTTTGGTCTCTCTCAGAATCATGGCGGAAAATACAGAGAGAGAGACTTCCGAGCGATACGAGGTGAATGATGAAAATGAAATAAAGAGCGCAGCCGAAAGGCTAAAGGAGATAAATGCGCTACTGGTGACAGATAAAGGGAAGATGAGCAATGACAGATTAAATGAAATAAAAGACAAGCTGGCCCTATGGGCAATTGCCCAAAGCCAGCTTGAAGGTAGGATACAAGAGCTGGAACGACAAAATAAACAAATAATAGCCGAAAAAACAAAAACATACGCCACAGTGGTGGCAGGAGGACCACAGAAACAACAAATCAATATGAAAGAAAGTATAGAAAAAGTGACAGCAAAACAAGGAGTGGCATTATTTTTGAAGCCAAAAGAAGGACAGAGCGTAAAAGAGGTGAAGGAAATATTCACAAGAGTAATTAATCCAACCAAAGCAAAAGTTAAAATAAACAAAGTAGTAGTTGCAAAAAATGCAGTCATAGTGGAAACTCCCACCCAACAGGATAGGAACACAATAATGGGGCACAAAGATTTACAGAGATCGGTAATATGTGAGAGGACAAAGAAAAGATGGCCATTAATGACTGTATTTGATGTGTCAAATAGGTTGACACCAGAGGAACTAACGGAGTGTATTTACACTCAGAATTTTGAAGAAAAAATGAGCCCACAAGACTTCAAAAAGGAATTTAGACCAAAATTTAGAATGGGGAGAAAAGACAGAGATACGGGACATCAAGTAGTTGAGGTTTCCCCAACATTGAGAAAAGAACTCATACAAAATGGAAGAGTATATGTGGAGTATAGCTCAGTCGCGGTCAAAGATTATTGCGTGGTACCCAGGTGTCACAGATGTATGGATCTGGGTCACGTACAGAAGTACTGTACCTGGGGTGACCCCACCTGTGGTCACTGTGGAACGGACAACCACAACAAGAAAGAGTGCCCAGAGAAGAACAGACCTGAGACATGTATACCATGCAATAGAAGGGGAAAAAGAAAATGTAGAGCACCAAACTCCAAAGAATGCCCCACGTATCAGCTGTTACTAGGAAGACTTATACAAAGGACAGATTATGGAGATTAACCCCCAAGAGAAAAGAAAGAAGCATAAATCACCAAGCAAACAACTAAGAGATACGCTAAGGGGCATGAAAATCAGAGAAGCAGTAGGGGCAAGGGAAAAAGATGCAAAAGAAATCACGGATAAACAACCTGAAAATAAGGGAACAACAAAAAACACACGGGATAACAAACGGGATAACAATCAACACAAAACATGTACAGCACAAAACTGTATTGCCAATACCCCCATTGAAAGAACACCAACACAAGGGCGACCTCGGTCGCCCGTTTTTTATGACAAGAAAATGCAGATGGAGAGCGGAGATAGAAAGCAAGAGGTGCCCAAGACACAACGAGAAACACTGATACAAGACAAGAAACAAAATACAACAAGGGATGTACAAGTACAAACAATAAGCATGATAGACGCACAAGTACAAACAATGAACACGCAAGAAGCACAAATACAAACAGAAGGGCGACCTCGGTCGCCCATTTTTCATGAAAAGAAAATGCCGATGGAGGGCAGAGATGGGCGACCAGAGGCGCCCAGGACACAACACACTACACCAACACAGAGACAAAACAAAGACATAGAAAAGAACAACATAGGAAAGAAATACGGACGACCTCGGTCGTCCGTTTTTAATGAAAAGAAAACGCCGATGAAGGGCGAGGACGGACGACCGAGCTCGCCCAAAAGAGACCACTCAGAACACATAAAAGATAAAAACAATCAGTCAAGCAAGAGTGACACATATAATGCAATGGACCCAAAGAACACTTATAAGATATGCGAAAACGCACTGCAGATGGCAAGACTAGAAGAACCCGGTCTGCTAACCACTGCATTACGCCAACTAGTGAGAGTGGGGCACACAAACGGCTCGAGAATTACTTATCCAGCTTTGGCGGACGTTGACTGCATTCAGCTAGCCGCGGCCGGAATCCCCACGGAACACGAACAATTACAGGAAATAGTAAAGCAAGTATACGAAAGAAGAGGCGTAAAATACAATTTGGAAAATATATATATACAAATGGTAACAACATACGGCCGAATAGGATTTGACCCCAATAAGACATGGCCAGAAGATCATTACCATACATATCATCCGTAATGGATCTTTTAGTTCTCCAAATTAATACAATGAGAAGCGTACAAGTAAATTACGAGTTGCGTAAATTAGCAGAAGAACATAAAGCTGACATACTATGCTTGCAAGAACCGTACTCCCGGGAGGGTAAAATCCCAGGAATGACAGCCACGGCTCAAATAATCATGAAGGGAGAAAGACCAATGTCTGCAATAGTAATTTTAAATAGTAATATAAGAACAATAGTATTAAATCAATTTACAAATGAACATGTTGTAACAATCGAAGTACACGCCAAAAACACTAAGTGGTATTTAGTATCAATATATTGTCAGTATAGAGAGCCAATAACTATGTACCTAGAACAACTAAAGGAAATATGTAGAACTCTACAGGGCCATCAAGTAATCATAGCAATGGATGCAAACGCAAAGTCATTCCTGTGGCACAGCGGAGAACAAGACGAAAAAGGTCAGGAATTAGAAGATGCAATAAGTGAATTAAATCTAGATATAATAAACGCACCTAGCGAGATACCAACATATTCAAATAGAGCAGGGGCAAAAACAAATATAGATGTAACACTGGCAAATAACAGGGCTACCAATAAAATAGATAAATGGGAGGTATTGGAGAATGCAACGACCAGTGATCATAATGTAATAAAGTATATATTAAAATCAGAACAGAATGTGGCGCCACAGGAATGGCTTTCAGAATATGACTATAAAAAGGTAGACTGGGAAAGACTCTCCCGGGAGTACAGCCCGCCGGAGCTGGATGAGGATCTCGAGGTTGATGAAACAGCGGAGCAGATAGTTCAAAGTATAAAGGAAGTAATAGAAGCAGTCGTACCAAAGAGAAGCAGAGTCCAAAGCGTGCACCCGGCACCATGGACTCCAGAACTAAGTGACCTACGTCAGGCTACGCGCAGGGCAAGACGCAGGTATCAGCGCACATTTAACCCACAAGACAGGGAGCATAGACTGCGTATATACAGACAACTAAGGGAGAGATATAAAAGAGAAATTATAGAAGTTAGAAAAAGAAGCTGGGAAAATTTCGTAAGAAATAACCTGGCAATGGATCCCTGGGGAAAGCCATACAAGTTAGCTAGGGAAAAAATAAGAGCTCCAACAGTCTTATCATCTATAAGAATACCAGGCGAAAATAGAATGACCACAACCAGACAAGAAACAATAACGGTGCTCCTCCAAGCCCTGCTACCGGATGATGATCCCTCTGAGGACACACCGGAGCAGGCGGCTATAAGAGAGAGAGCACAAGAAGAATACAACAACAATACAATGGTCTACCCCTTCTCACCGCAGGAGGTGGTAGACGTAATATCAAACCTAAAAAGAGGAAAATCTCCCGGACCCGACAGGGTCACGGTTGAGGTACTTCAAGCAATAAAAGGAAAAATAGCCCCGATACTGGCAAACCTATATAATAAATGTCTGGAAAGAGGTACTTTTCCAAGGAGATGGAAAAGAGCAGAAATAATAATACTAAAGAAGCCAGACAAGGACCCAACAGAACACAAAGCATACAGGCCAATATGTCTGCTAGATACCTTGGGCAAAGCCCTTGAGAAATTGCTCTGTGCGAGATTGACTGGTCACCGGGAAATGGCAGGAATGCACGAATGGCAATTCGGTTTCCGCCGTGGAAAATCGACGGAAGACGCCATCAACACGGCGGCCGAACTTGTCAGCTCGTCGAACTGCACATATGTTCTAGGAGTGATGGTGGACATCTCAGGGGCGTTTGATAATCTGTGGTGGCCGGCGCTGTTTACCTGCTTGCAGGATATGCAGTGTCCGGCGGCACTATACAGATGTTTCAAGAGCTACTGTAGAGACCGGGTGGTACAGATGACGTCCCCGAATGCGGTTGTGACCAAGAACATCACTAAAGGATGTCCACAGGGATCAGTTTGCGGCCCCGTATTTTGGGATATAAATATGGAGCCGTTGCTGCATTCCCTGCAGCAGGAAGCATCAGTATTGGGAGCCGTTGCATACGCGGACGACCTGCTAATCTTAACGCATGGTAATAGCCGACTACAACTAGAAGGGCGAAGTAGAAACATAATGGATATCCTGAGTGCCTGGTGTAGGAATTCTAAAATGGCAATTGCGCCTCAAAAATCGAACTATATGCTCCTGAAAGGGAAAATGGCAAGAGATCCGTCAATCAGGATCGACAACGCAATTGTAGTAAGAAAAAATGTAAGTAAATATCTGGGTGTCTACCTGGATCAAGGATGGAATTTTAGGACCCATATTGAACAAACAGGAGGAAAGACACTAGCGATAATGCATAAACTAATAAGGATCGGGCAGCAAAGATTTCACTTACCGCCAAATGTTATCAAACTATACCACGGCAGCCTGCTAGTGTCAATAATGGGATATGGATCAAGTTTGTGGGCCCACAGGTTGCGCCTTCTGAAGCCTTCCATGGCTGTGAGGAGAATTCAAAGAAACATACTACTAAGATCAATAGGGGCATTTGGCACAACACCAACAGATGGATTACTAGTTATAATGGGCCTCTGCCCATTAGACCTATTAATAAGACAAAAAGCAGCCAACTATTGGTTAAAAAGGGGAAATTTTGACAAAATCAGGGAAATCATGGGGAAACACCTGGGAAGTAAAAAGGAAATAAAAGAAGAAATAACAAATATATGGCAACAACAATGGGAAAATTCTCAAACAGCAAGAAGGGTTTACAGAATATTTCCAAATATAAAAGAAAGACTAAAGTACAAAAATTTCCAGCCTAGTAAAGGTCTTATACATTTCCTCACAGGACATGGACCCTACCCTGTGTATTTACACAGGATAGGGAGAAAGGAGTCAGAAGAGTGTGAATGTGGGGTCCAGGTGGGCACCCCAGAACATTTAGTATTCGAGTGCACCACTCTCACTAGAGAAATTCAAGAGGAAAGAAATAGACTAAATACCAATAACATACAGGAAATAATATGGGATGAAGAAAAAGTTAAAATATTAGATAAATTAACAACAAGAATATCAGATGTAGCATTACAAACATATAACAACTAATTGTAAGAATAGCTCGACTAAGACTAGCACTAGGGGAGATGGTCTACCAGCCCCTGGTGCCTACCGGACAGAAAAGAAGATGGAGCAGGAGGAGAGGAAGAGAGTTGGACGCTCCCTCCCCTTCCTCGGGAAGGAGACCGGAGCGATGGAAGAAGATTGGTGGGGCCGCCGTCGCGCTGGACCGGCCGCCTTCCAGGTTGGACCGTACTGGCCACCTCAGGTCAGGCCGGACACTGCGAGCTGGATCGTCCCACCGAGAAGAAGGTTCCTCCACTCCAGTCTAGCCAACAGATAGACAGTAGAGTAGCATAAGAAAATAGCGCTCAAATATGTAGTAGAATAGTAGTAGGAGCGCTATACGTAGATTAGATAAGGTGGTGGGAAACTGGTGAAGGGTAATGGAAAACAGAAAAAAGCAGTGGTTAGCAGATAGTAGCGGCCCGGGTCCACGTCCCCTAGGGATGGTAACCTACTGGAATAGCCAGTAGGGCTAAGAAGGCCGAAAATTGCAAAATAAAATTAATAAAAACTTTAGAATTGAATGTAGAAAGTTGCAATTAATGTATGAAAAATTGGTAGAATAGATAATAATAATTA
>NW_025728927.1:0-72715 GCF_021461385.2 Schistocerca piceifrons
GTTGGAGTAACTCAGGCAACGTGAAGGTGGACTTGTTGCAGCATTTCGCTTCTGCATGGACAGGCCGCCAGTACGAACTAAAGAGAGGATAGATTCAAAGAAAAGCGAGCAGCTGGCAGCAGGAACTATGACTCTCTTAAGGTAGCTAAATGCCTCGTCATCCGGCGAAGTACATTTGCAAACTCGAGAGACTCGTAGTGTGAGTAACTGTGACGACGTTAAGGTGGACATACAGTGGCATATCGGTTCTGTAGGACTGGCCATAGCAAGAATGTTAAAGGCCTAAAGAAATGGGAGCAGCCCGCAGGAGTAACTATGACTCTCTTAAGGTAGCCAAATGCCTCGTCACTCTGCGAAATTTACTTGAAAACTCGAGGATATCGTCGTTGGAGTAACTCAGGCAACGTGAAGGTGGACTTGTTGCAGCATTTCGCTTCTGCATGGACAGGCCGCAGTACGAACTAAAGAGAGGATAGATTCAAAGAAAAGCGAGCAGCTGGCAGCAGGAACTATGACTCTCTTAAGGTAGCTAAATGCCTCGTCATCCGGCGAAGTACATTTGCAAACTCGAGAGACTCGTAGTGTGAGTAACTGTGACGACGTTAAGGTGGACATACAGTGGCATATCGGTTCTGTAGGACTGGCCATAGCAAGAATGTTAAAGGCCTAAAGAAATGGGAGCAGCCCGCAGGAGTAACTATGACTCTCTTAAGGTAGCCAAATGCCTCGTCACTCTGCGAAATTTACTTGAAAACTCGAGGATATCGTCGTTGGAGTAACTCAGGCAACGTGAAGGTGGACTTGTTGCAGCATTTCGCTTCTGCATGGACAGGCCGCAGTACGAACTAAAGAGAGGATAGATTCAAAGAAAAGCGAGCAGCTGGCAGCAGGAACTATGACTCTCTTAAGGTAGCTAAATGCCTCGTCATCCGGCGAAGTACATTTGCAAACTCGAGAGACTCGTAGTGTGAGTAACTGTGACGACGTTAAGGTGGACATACAGTGGCATATCGGTTCTGTAGGACTGGCCATAGCAAGAATGTTAAAGCCCTAAAGAAATGGGAGCAGCCCGCAGGAGTAACTATGACTCTCTTAAGGTAGCCAAATGCCTCGTCACTCTGCGGAAATTTACTTGAAAACTCGAGGATATCGTCGTTGGAGTAACTCAGGCAACGTGAAGGTGGACTTGTTGCAGCATTTCGCTTCTGCATGGACAGGCCGCAGTACGAACTAAAGAGAGGATAGATTCAAAGAAAAGCGAGCAGCTGGCAGCAGGAACTATGACTCTCTTAAGGTAGCTAAATGCCTCGTCCATCCGGCGAAGTACATTTGCAAACTCGAGAGACTCGTAGTGTGAGTAACTGTGACGACGTTAAGGTGGACATACAGTGGCATATCGGTTCTGTAGGACTGGCCATAGCAAGAATGTTAAAGGCCCTAAAGAAATGGGAGCAGCCCGCAGGAGTAACTATGACTCTCTTAAGGTAGCCAAATGCCTCGTCACTCTGCGAAATTTACTTGAAAACTCGAGGATATCGTCGTTGGAGTAACTCAGGCAACGTGAAGGTGGACTTGTTGCAGCATTTCGCTTCTGCATGGACAGGCCGCAGTACGAACTAAAGAGAGGATAGATTCAAAGAAAAGCGAGCAGCTGGCAGCAGGAACTATGACTCTCTTAAGGTAGCTAAATGCCTCGTCATCCGGCGAAGTACATTTGCAAACTCGAGAGACTCGTAGTGTGAGTAACTGTGACGACGTTAAGGTGGACATACAGTGGCATATCGGTTCTGTAGGACTGGCCATAGCAAGAATGTTAAAGGCCTAAAGAAATGGGAGCAGCCCGCAGGAGTAACTATGACTCTCTTAAGGTAGCCAAATGCCTCGTCACTCTGCGAAATTTACTTGAAAACTCGAGGATATCGTCGTTGGAGTAACTCAGGCAACGTGAAGGTGGACTTGTTGCAGCATTTCGCTTCTGCATGGACAGGCCGCAGTACGAACTAAAGAGAGGATAGATTCAAAGAAAAGCGAGCAGCTGGCAGCAGGAACTATGACTCTCTTAAGGTAGCTAAATGCCTCGTCATCCGGCGAAGTACATTGCAAACTCGAGAGACTCGTAGTGTGAGTAACTGTGACGACGTTAAGGGTGGACATACAGTGGCATATCGGTTCTGTAGGACTGGCCATAGCAAGAATGTTAAAGGCCTAAAGAAATGGGAGCAGCCCGCAGGAGTAACTATGACTCTCTTAAGGTAGCCAAATGCCTCGTCACTCTGCGAAATTTACTTGAAAACTCGAGGATATCGTCGTTGGAGTAACTCAGGCAACGTGAAGGTGGACTTGTTGCAGCATTTCGCTTCTGCATGGACAGGCCGCAGTACGAACTAAAGAGAGGATAGATTCAAAGAAAAGCGAGCAGCTGGCAGCAGGAACTATGACTCTCTTAAGGTAGCTAAATGCCTCGTCATCCGGCGAAGTACATTTGCAAACTCGAGAGACTCGTAGTGTGAGTAACTGTGACGACGTTAAGGTGGACATACAGTGGCATATCGGTTCTGTAGGACTGGCCATAGCAAGAATGTTAAAGGCCCTAAAGAAATGGGAGCAGCCCGCAGGAGTAACTATGACTCTCTTAAGGTAGCCAAATGCCTCGTCACTCTGCGAAATTTACTTGAAAACTCGAGGATATCGTCGTTGGAGTAACTCAGGCAACGTGAAGGTGGACTTGTTGCAGCATTTCGCTTCTGCATGGACAGGCCGCAGTACGAACTAAAGAGAGGATAGATTCAAAGAAAAGCGAGCAGCTGGCAGCAGGAACTATGACTCTCTTAAGGTAGCTAAATGCCTCGTCATCCGGCGAAGTACATTTGCAAACTCGAGAGACTCGTAGTGTGAGTAACTGTGACGACGTTAAGGTGGACATACAGTGGCATATCGGTTCTGTAGGACTGGCCATAGCAAGAATGTTAAAGGCCCTAAAGAAATGGGAGCAGCCCGCAGGAGTAACTATGACTCTCTTAAGGTAGCCAAATGCCTCGTCACTCTGCGAAATTTACTTGAAAACTCGAGGATATCGTCGTTGGAGTAACTCAGGCAACGTGAAGGTGGACTTGTTGCAGCATTTCGCTTCTGCATGGACAGGCCGCAGTACGAACTAAAGAGAGGATAGATTCAAAGAAAAGCGAGCAGCTGGCAGCAGGAACTATGACTCTCTTAAGGTAGCTAAATGCCTCGTCATCCGGCGAAGTACATTTGCAAACTCGAGAGACTCGTAGTGTGAGTAACTGTGACGACGTTAAGGTGGACATACAGTGGCATATCGGTTCTGTAGGACTGGCCATAGCAAGAATGTTAAAGCCCTAAAGAAATGGGAGCAGCCCGCAGGAGTAACTATGACTCTCTTAAGGTAGCCAAATGCCTCGTCACTCTGCGAAATTTACTTGAAAACTCGAGGATATCGTCGTTGGAGTAACTCAGGCAACGTGAAGGTGGACTTGTTGCAGCATTTCGCTTCTGCATGGACAGGCCGCAGTACGAACTAAAGAGAGGATAGATTCAAAGAAAAGCGAGCAGCTGGCAGCAGGAACTATGACTCTCTTAAGGTAGCTAAATGCCTCGTCATCCGGCGAAGTACATTTGCAAACTCGAGAGACTCGTAGTGTGAGTAACTGTGACGACGTTAAGGTGGACATACAGTGGCATATCGGTTCTGTAGGACTGGCCATAGCAAGAATGTTAAAGGCCTAAAGAAATGGGAGCAGCCCGCAGGAGTAACTATGACTCTCTTAAGGTAGCCAAATGCCTCGTCACTCTGCGAAATTTACTTGAAAACTCGAGGATATCGTCGTTGGAGTAACTCAGGCAACGTGAAGGTGGACTTGTTGCAGCATTTCGCTTCTGCATGGACAGGCCGCAGTACGAACTAAAGAGAGGATAGATTCAAAGAAAAGCGAGCAGCTGGCAGCAGGAACTATGACTCTCTTAAGGTAGCTAAATGCCTCGTCATCCGGCGAAGTACATTTGCAAACTCGAGAGACTCGTAGTGTGAGTAACTGTGACGACGTTAAGGTGGACATACAGTGGCATATCGGTTCTGTAGGACTGGCCATAGCAAGAATGTTAAAGCCCTAAAGAAATGGGAGCAGCCCGCAGGAGTAACTATGACTCTCTTAAGGTAGCCAAATGCCTCGTCACTCTGCGAAATTTACTTGAAAACTCGAGGATATCGTCGTTGGAGTAACTCAGGCAACGTGAAGGTGGACTTGTTGCAGCATTTCGCTTCTGCATGGACAGGCCGCAGTACGAACTAAAGAGAGGATAGATTCAAAGAAAAGCGAGCAGCTGGCAGCAGGGAACTATGACTCTCTTAAGGTAGCTAAATGCCTCGTCATCCGGCGAAGTACATTTGCAAACTCGAGAGACTCGTAGTGTGAGTAACTGTGACGACGTTAAGGTGGACATACAGTGGCATATCGGTTCTGTAGGACTGGCCATAGCAAGAATGTTAAAGCCCTAAAGAAATGGGAGCAGCCCGCAGGAGTAACTATGACTCTCTTAAGGTAGCCAAATGCCTCGTCACTCTGCGAAATTTACTTGAAAACTCGAGGATATCGTCGTTGGAGTAACTCAGGCAACGTGAAGGTGGACTTGTTGCAGCATTTCGCTTCTGCATGGACAGGCCGCAGTACGAACTAAAGAGAGGATAGATTCAAAGAAAAGCGAGCAGCTGGCAGCAGGAACTATGACTCTCTTAAGGTAGCTAAATGCCTCGTCATCCGGCGAAGTACATTTGCAAACTCGAGAGACTCGTAGTGTGAGTAACTGTGACGACGTTAAGGTGGACATACAGTGGCATATCGGTTCTGTAGGACTGGCCATAGCAAGAATGTTAAAGGCCCTAAAGAAATGGAGCAGCCCGCAGGAGTAACTATGACTCTCTTAAGGTAGCCAAATGCCTCGTCACTCTGCGAAATTTACTTGAAAACTCGAGGATATCGTCGTTGGAGTAACTCAGGCAACGTGAAGGTGGACTTGTTGCAGCATTTCGCTTCTGCATGGACAGGCCGCAGTACGAACTAAAGAGAGGATAGATTCAAAGAAAAGCGAGCAGCTGGCAGCAGGAACTATGACTCTCTTAAGGTAGCTAAATGCCTCGTCATCCGGCGAAGTACATTTGCAAACTCGAGAGACTCGTAGTGTGAGTAACTGTGACGACGTTAAGGTGGACATACAGTGGCATATCGGTTCTGTAGGACTGGCCATAGCAAGAATGTTAAAGCCCTAAAGAAATGGGAGCAGCCCGCAGGAGTAACTATGACTCTCTTAAGGTAGCCAAATGCCTCGTCACTCTGCGAAATTTACTTGAAAACTCGAGGATATCGTCGTTGGAGTAACTCAGGCAACGTGAAGGTGGACTTGTTGCAGCATTTCGCTTCTGCATGGACAGGCCGCAGTACGAACTAAAGAGAGGATAGATTCAAAGAAAAGCGAGCAGCTGGCAGCAGGAACTATGACTCTCTTAAGGTAGCTAAATGCCTCGTCATCCGGCGAAGTACATTTGCAAACTCGAGAGACTCGTAGTGTGAGTAACTGTGACGACGTTAAGGTGGACATACAGTGGCATATCGGTTCTGTAGGACTGGCCATAGCAAGAATGTTAAAGGCCCTAAAGAAATGGGAGCAGCCCGCAGGAGTAACTATGACTCTCTTAAGGTAGCCAAATGCCTCGTCACTCTGCGAAATTTACTTGAAAACTCGAGGATATCGTCGTTGGAGTAACTCAGGCAACGTGAAGGTGGACTTGTTGCAGCATTTCGCTTCTGCATGGACAGGCCGCAGTACGAACTAAAGAGAGGATAGATTCAAAGAAAAGCGAGCAGCTGGCAGCAGGAACTATGACTCTCTTAAGGTAGCTAAATGCCTCGTCATCCGGCGAAGTACATTTGCAAACTCGAGAGACTCGTAGTGTGAGTAACTGTGACGACGTTAAGGTGGACATACAGTGGCATATCGGTTCTGTAGGACTGGCCATAGCAAGAATGTTAAAGGCCTAAAGAAATGGGAGCAGCCCGCAGGAGTAACTATGACTCTCTTAAGGTAGCCAAATGCCTCGTCACTCTGCGAAATTTACTTGAAAACTCGAGGATATCGTCGTTGGAGTAACTCAGGCAACGTGAAGGTGGACTTGTTGCAGCATTTCGCTTCTGCATGGACAGGCCGCAGTACGAACTAAAGAGAGGATAGATTCAAAGAAAAGCGAGCAGCTGGCAGCAGGAACTATGACTCTCTTAAGGTAGCTAAATGCCTCGTCATCCGGCGAAGTACATTTGCAAACTCGAGAGACTCGTAGTGTGAGTAACTGTGACGACGTTAAGGTGGACATACAGTGGCATATCGGTTCTGTAGGACTGGCCATAGCAAGAATGTTAAAGGCCTAAAGAAATGGGAGCAGCCCGCAGGAGTAACTATGACTCTCTTAAGGTAGCCAAATGCCTCGTCACTCTGCGAAATTTACTTGAAAACTCGAGGATATCGTCGTTGGAGTAACTCAGGCAACGTGAAGGTGGACTTGTTGCAGCATTTCGCTTCTGCATGGACAGGCCGCAGTACGAACTAAAGAGAGGATAGATTCAAAGAAAAGCGAGCAGCTGGCAGCAGGAACTATGACTCTCTTAAGGTAGCTAAATGCCTCGTCATCCGGCGAAGTACATTTGCAAACTCGAGAGACTCGTAGTGTGAGTAACTGTGACGACGTTAAGGTGGACATACAGTGGCATATCGGTTCTGTAGGACTGGCCATAGCAAGAATGTTAAAGGCCTAAAGAAATGGGAGCAGCCCGCAGGAGTAACTATGACTCTCTTAAGGTAGCCAAATGCCTCGTCACTCTGCGAAATTTACTTGAAAACTCGAGGATATCGTCGTTGGAGTAACTCAGGCAACGTGAAGGTGGACTTGTTGCAGCATTTCGCTTCTGCATGGACAGGCCGCAGTACGAACTAAAGAGAGGATAGATTCAAAGAAAAGCGAGCAGCTGGGCAGCAGGAACTATGACTCTCTTAAGGTAGCTAAATGCCTCGTCATCCGGCGAAGTACATTTGCAAACTCGAGAGACTCGTAGTGTGAGTAACTGTGACGACGTTAAGGTGGACATACAGTGGCATATCGGTTCTGTAGGACTGGCCATAGCAAGAATGTTAAAGGCCCTAAAGAAATGGGAGCAGCCCGCAGGAGTAACTATGACTCTCTTAAGGTAGCCAAATGCCTCGTCACTCTGCGAAATTTACTTGAAAACTCGAGGGATATCGTCGTTGGAGTAACTCAGGCAACGTGAAGGTGGACTTGTTGCAGCATTTCGCTTCTGCATGGACAGGCCGCAGTACGAACTAAAGAGAGGATAGATTCAAAGAAAAGCGAGCAGCTGGCAGCAGGAACTATGACTCTCTTAAGGTAGCTAAATGCCTCGTCATCCGGCGAAGTACATTTGCAAACTCGAGAGACTCGTAGTGTGAGTAACTGTGACGACGTTAAGGTGGACATACAGTGGCATATCGGTTCTGTAGGACTGGCCATAGCAAGAATGTTAAAGGCCCTAAAGAAATGGGAGCAGCCCGCAGGAGTAACTATGACTCTCTTAAGGTAGCCAAATGCCTCGTCACTCTGCGAAATTTACTTGAAAACTCGAGGATATCGTCGTTGGAGTAACTCAGGCAACGTGAAGGTGGACTTGTTGCAGCATTTCGCTTCTGCATGGACAGGCCGCAGTACGAACTAAAGAGAGGATAGATTCAAAGAAAAGCGAGCAGCTGGCAGCAGGAACTATGACTCTCTTAAGGTAGCTAAATGCCTCGTCATCCGGCGAAGTACATTTGCAAACTCGAGAGACTCGTAGTGTGAGTAACTGTGACGACGTTAAGGTGGACATACAGTTGCATATCGGTTCTGTAGGACTGGCCATAGCAAGAATGTTAAAGGCCTAAAGAAATGGGAGCAGCCCGCAGGAGTAACTATGACTCTCTTAAGGTAGCCAAATGCCTCGTCACTCTGCGAAATTTACTTGAAAACTCGAGGATATCGTCGTTGGAGTAACTCAGGCAACGTGAAGGTGGACTTGTTGCAGCATTTCGCTTCTGCATGGACAGGCCGCAGTACGAACTAAAGAGAGGATAGATTCAAAGAAAAGCGAGCAGCTGGCAGCAGGAACTATGACTCTCTTAAGGTAGCTAAATGCCTCGTCATCCGGCGAAGTACATTTGCAAACTCGAGAGACTCGTAGTGTGAGTAACTGTGACGACGTTAAGGTGGACATACAGTGGCATATCGGTTCTGTAGGACTGGCCATAGCAAGAATGTTAAAGGCCTAAAGAAATGGGAGCAGCCCGCAGGAGTAACTATGACTCTCTTAAGGTAGCCAAATGCCTCGTCACTCTGCGAAATTTACTTGAAAACTCGAGGATATCGTCGTTGGAGTAACTCAGGCAACGTGAAGGTGGACTTGTTGCAGCATTTCGCTTCTGCATGGACAGGCCGCAGTACGAACTAAAGAGAGGATAGATTCAAAGAAAAGCGAGCAGCTGGCAGCAGGAACTATGACTCTCTTAAGGTAGCTAAATGCCTCGTCATCCGGCGAAGTACATTTGCAAACTCGAGAGACTCGTAGTGTGAGTAACTGTGACGACGTTAAGGTGGACATACAGTGGCATATCGGTTCTGTAGGACTGGCCATAGCAAGAATGTTAAAGGCCTAAAGAAATGGGAGCAGCCGGCAGGAGTAACTATGACTCTCTTAAGGTAGCCAAATGCCTCGTCACTCTGCGAAATTTACTTGAAAACTCGAGGATATCGTCGTTGGAGTAACTCAGGCAACGTGAAGGTGGACTTGTTGCAGCATTTCGCTTCTGCATGGACAGGCCGCAGTACGAACTAAAGAGAGGATAGATTCAAAGAAAAGCGAGCAGCTGGCAGCAGGAACTATGACTCTCTTAAGGTAGCTAAATGCCTCGTCATCCGGCGAAGTACATTTGCAAACTCGAGAGACTCGTAGTGTGAGTAACTGTGACGACGTTAAGGTGGACATACAGTGGCATATCGGTTCTGTAGGACTGGCCATAGCAAGAATGTTAAAGGCCTAAAGAAATGGGAGCAGCCGGCAGGAGTAACTATGACTCTCTTAAGGTAGCCAAATGCCTCGTCACTCTGCGAAATTTACTTGAAAACTCGAGGATATCGTCGTTGGAGTAACTCAGGCAACGTGAAGGTGGACTTGTTGCAGCATTTCGCTTCTGCATGGACAGGCCGCAGTACGAACTAAAGAGAGGATAGATTCAAAGAAAAGCGAGCAGCTGGCAGCAGGAACTATGACTCTCTTAAGGTAGCTAAATGCCTCGTCATCCGGCGAAGTACATTTGCAAACTCGAGAGACTCGTAGTGTGAGTAACTGTGACGACGTTAAGGTGGACATACAGTTGCATATCGGTTCTGTAGGACTGGCCATAGCAAGAATGTTAAAGGCCTAAAGAAATGGGAGCAGCCCGCAGGAGTAACTATGACTCTCTTAAGGTAGCCAAATGCCTCGTCACTCTGCGAAATTTACTTGAAAACTCGAGGATATCGTCGTTGGAGTAACTCAGGCAACGTGAAGGTGGACTTGTTGCAGCATTTCGCTTCTGCATGGACAGGCCGCAGTACGAACTAAAGAGAGGATAGATTCAAAGAAAAGCGAGCAGCTGGCAGCAGGAACTATGACTCTCTTAAGGTAGCTAAATGCCTCGTCATCCGGCGAAGTACATTTGCAAACTCGAGAGACTCGTAGTGTGAGTAACTGTGACGACGTTAAGGTGGACATACAGTGGCATATCGGTTCTGTAGGACTGGCCATAGCAAGAATGTTAAAGGCCTAAAGAAATGGGAGCAGCCCGCAGGAGTAACTATGACTCTCTTAAGGTAGCCAAATGCCTCGTCACTCTGCGAAATTTACTTGAAAACTCGAGGATATCGTCGTTGGAGTAACTCAGGCAACGTGAAGGTGGACTTGTTGCAGCATTTCGCTTCTGCATGGACAGGCCGCAGTACGAACTAAAGAGAGGATAGATTCAAAGAAAAGCGAGCAGCTGGCAGCAGGAACTATGACTCTCTTAAGGTAGCTAAATGCCTCGTCATCCGGCGAAGTACATTTGCAAACTCGAGAGACTCGTAGTGTGAGTAACTGTGACGACGTTAAGGTGGACATACAGTGGCATATCGGTTCTGTAGGACTGGCCATAGCAAGAATGTTAAAGGCCTAAAGAAATGGGAGCAGCCGGCAGGAGTAACTATGACTCTCTTAAGGTAGCCAAATGCCTCGTCACTCTGCGAAATTTACTTGAAAACTCGAGGATATCGTCGTTGGAGTAACTCAGGCAACGTGAAGGTGGACTTGTTGCAGCATTTCGCTTCTGCATGGACAGGCCGCAGTACGAACTAAAGAGAGGATAGATTCAAAGAAAAGCGAGCAGCTGGCAGCAGGAACTATGACTCTCTTAAGGTAGCTACATGCCTCGTCATCCGGCGAATTACATTTGCAAACTCGAGAGAGTCGTAGTGTGAGTAACTGTGACGACGTTAAGGTGGACATACAGTGGCATATCGGTTCTGTAGGACTGGCCATAGCAAGAATGTTAAAGGCCTAAAGAAATGGGAGCAGCCGGCAGGAGTAACTATGACTCTCTTAAGGTAGCCAAATGCCTCGTCACTCTGCGAAATTTACTTGAAAACTCGAGGATATCGTCGTTGGAGTAACTCAGGCAACGTGAAGGTGGACTTGTTGCAGCATTTCGCTTCTGCATGGACAGGCCGCAGTACGAACTAAAGAGAGGATAGATTCAAAGAAAAGCGAGCAGCTGGCAGCAGGAACTATGACTCTCTTAAGGTAGCTACATGCCTCGTCATCCGGCGAATTACATTTGCAAACTCGAGAGAGTCGTAGTGTGAGTAACTGTGACGACGTTAAGGTGGACATACAGTGGCATATCGGTTCTGTAGGACTGGCCATAGCAAGAATGTTAAAGGCCTAAAGAAATGGGAGCAGCCGGCAGGAGTAACTATGACTCTCTTAAGGTAGCCAAATGCCTCGTCACTCTGCGAAATTTACTTGAAAACTCGAGGATATCGTCGTTGGAGTAACTCAGGCAACGTGAAGGTGGACTTGTTGCAGCATTTCGCTTCTGCATGGACAGGCCGCAGTACGAACTAAAGAGAGGATAGATTCAAAGAAAAGCGAGCAGCTGGCAGCAGGAACTATGACTCTCTTAAGGTAGCTAAATGCCTCGTCATCCGGCGAAGTACATTTGCAAACTCGAGAGACTCGTAGTGTGAGTAACTGTGACGACGTTAAGGTGGACATACAGTGGCATATCGGTTCTGTAGGACTGGCCATAGCAAGAATGTTAAAGGCCTAAAGAAATGGGAGCAGCCGGCAGGAGTAACTATGACTCTCTTAAGGTAGCCAAATGCCTCGTCACTCTGCGAAATTTACTTGAAAACTCGAGGATATCGTCGTTGGAGTAACTCAGGCAACGTGAAGGTGGACTTGTTGCAGCATTTCGCTTCTGCATGGACAGGCCGCAGTACGAACTAAAGAGAGGATAGATTCAAAGAAAAGCGAGCAGCTGGCAGCAGGAACTATGACTCTCTTAAGGTAGCTAAATGCCTCGTCATCCGGCGAAGTACATTTGCAAACTCGAGAGACTCGTAGTGTGAGTAACTGTGACGACGTTAAGGTGGACATACAGTTGCATATCGGTTCTGTAGGACTGGCCATAGCAAGAATGTTAAAGGCCTAAAGAAATGGGAGCAGCCCGCAGGAGTAACTATGACTCTCTTAAGGTAGCCAAATGCCTCGTCACTCTGCGAAATTTACTTGAAAACTCGAGGATATCGTCGTTGGAGTAACTCAGGCAACGTGAAGGTGGACTTGTTGCAGCATTTCGCTTCTGCATGGACAGGCCGCAGTACGAACTAAAGAGAGGATAGATTCAAAGAAAAGCGAGCAGCTGGCAGCAGGAACTATGACTCTCTTAAGGTAGCTAAATGCCTCGTCATCCGGCGAAGTACATTTGCAAACTCGAGAGACTCGTAGTGTGAGTAACTGTGACGACGTTAAGGTGGACATACAGTGGCATATCGGTTCTGTAGGACTGGCCATAGCAAGAATGTTAAAGGCCTAAAGAAATGGGAGCAGCCCGCAGGAGTAACTATGACTCTCTTAAGGTAGCCAAATGCCTCGTCACTCTGCGAAATTTACTTGAAAACTCGAGGATATCGTCGTTGGAGTAACTCAGGCAACGTGAAGGTGGACTTGTTGCAGCATTTCGCTTCTGCATGGACAGGCCGCAGTACGAACTAAAGAGAGGATAGATTCAAAGAAAAGCGAGCAGCTGGCAGCAGGAACTATGACTCTCTTAAGGTAGCTAAATGCCTCGTCATCCGGCGAAGTACATTTGCAAACTCGAGAGACTCGTAGTGTGAGTAACTGTGACGACGTTAAGGTGGACATACAGTGGCATATCGGTTCTGTAGGACTGGCCATAGCAAGAATGTTAAAGGCCTAAAGAAATGGGAGCAGCCGGCAGGAGTAACTATGACTCTCTTAAGGTAGCCAAATGCCTCGTCACTCTGCGAAATTTACTTGAAAACTCGAGGATATCGTCGTTGGAGTAACTCAGGCAACGTGAAGGTGGACTTGTTGCAGCATTTCGCTTCTGCATGGACAGGCCGCAGTACGAACTAAAGAGAGGATAGATTCAAAGAAAAGCGAGCAGCTGGCAGCAGGAACTATGACTCTCTTAAGGTAGCTAAATGCCTCGTCATCCGGCGAAGTACATTTGCAAACTCGAGAGACTCGTAGTGTGAGTAACTGTGACGACGTTAAGGTGGACATACAGTGGCATATCGGTTCTGTAGGACTGGCCATAGCAAGAATGTTAAAGGCCTAAAGAAATGGGAGCAGCCGGCAGGAGTAACTATGACTCTCTTAAGGTAGCCAAATGCCTCGTCACTCTGCGAAATTTACTTGAAAACTCGAGGATATCGTCGTTGGAGTAACTCAGGCAACGTGAAGGTGGACTTGTTGCAGCATTTCGCTTCTGCATGGACAGGCCGCAGTACGAACTAAAGAGAGGATAGATTCAAAGAAAAGCGAGCAGCTGGCAGCAGGAACTATGACTCTCTTAAGGTAGCTAAATGCCTCGTCATCCGGCGAAGTACATTTGCAAACTCGAGAGACTCGTAGTGTGAGTAACTGTGACGACGTTAAGGTGGACATACAGTTGCATATCGGTTCTGTAGGACTGGCCATAGCAAGAATGTTAAAGGCCTAAAGAAATGGGAGCAGCCCGCAGGAGTAACTATGACTCTCTTAAGGTAGCCAAATGCCTCGTCACTCTGCGAAATTTACTTGAAAACTCGAGGATATCGTCGTTGGAGTAACTCAGGCAACGTGAAGGTGGACTTGTTGCAGCATTTCGCTTCTGCATGGACAGGCCGCAGTACGAACTAAAGAGAGGATAGATTCAAAGAAAAGCGAGCAGCTGGCAGCAGGAACTATGACTCTCTTAAGGTAGCTAAATGCCTCGTCATCCGGCGAAGTACATTTGCAAACTCGAGAGACTCGTAGTGTGAGTAACTGTGACGACGTTAAGGTGGACATACAGTGGCATATCGGTTCTGTAGGACTGGCCATAGCAAGAATGTTAAAGGCCTAAAGAAATGGGAGCAGCCGGCAGGAGTAACTATGACTCTCTTAAGGTAGCCAAATGCCTCGTCACTCTGCGAAATTTACTTGAAAACTCGAGGATATCGTCGTTGGAGTAACTCAGGCAACGTGAAGGTGGACTTGTTGCAGCATTTCACTTCTGCATGGACAGGCCGCAGTACGAACTAAAGAGAGGATAGATTCAAAGAAAAGCGAGCAGCTGGCAGCAGGAACTATGACTCTCTTAAGGTAGCTAAATGCCTCGTCATCCGGCGAAGTACATTTGCAAACTCGAGAGACTCGTAGTGTGAGTAACTGTGACGACGTTAAGGTGGACATACAGTGGCATATCGGTTCTGTAGGACTGGCCATAGCAAGAATGTTAAAGGCCTAAAGAAATGGGAGCAGCCCGCAGGAGTAACTATGACTCTCTTAAGGTTGCCAAATGCCTCGTCACTCTGCGAAATTTACTTGAAAACTCGAGGATATCGTCGTTGGAGTAACTCAGGCAACGTGAAGGTGGACTTGTTGCAGCATTTCGCTTCTGCATGGACAGGCCGCAGTACGAACTAAAGAGAGGATAGATTCAAAGAAAAGCGAGCAGCTGGCAGCAGGAACTATGACTCTCTTAAGGTAGCTAAATGCCTCGTCATCCGGCGAAGTACATTTGCAAACTCGAGAGACTCGTAGTGTGAGTAACTGTGACGACGTTAAGGTGGACATACAGTGGCATATCGGTTCTGTAGGACTGGCCATAGCAAGAATGTTAAAGGCCTAAAGAAATGGGAGCAGCCGGCAGGAGTAACTATGACTCTCTTAAGGTAGCCAAATGCCTCGTCACTCTGCGAAATTTACTTGAAAACTCGAGGATATCGTCGTTGGAGTAACTCAGGCAACGTGAAGGTGGACTTGTTGCAGCATTTCACTTCTGCATGGACAGGCCGCAGTACGAACTAAAGAGAGGATAGATTCAAAGAAAAGCGAGCAGCTGGCAGCAGGAACTATGACTCTCTTAAGGTAGCTAAATGCCTCGTCATCCGGCGAAGTACATTTGCAAACTCGAGAGACTCGTAGTGTGAGTAACTGTGACGACGTTAAGGTGGACATACAGTGGCATATCGGTTCTGTAGGACTGGCCATAGCAAGAATGTTAAAGGCCTAAAGAAATGGGAGCAGCCCGCAGGAGTAACTATGACTCTCTTAAGGTTGCCAAATGCCTCGTCACTCTGCGAAATTTACTTGAAAACTCGAGGATATCGTCGTTGGAGTAACTCAGGCAACGTGAAGGTGGACTTGTTGCAGCATTTCGCTTCTGCATGGACAGGCCGCAGTACGAACTAAAGAGAGGATAGATTCAAAGAAAAGCGAGCAGCTGGCAGCAGGAACTATGACTCTCTTAAGGTAGCTACATGCCTCGTCATCCGGCGAATTACATTTGCAAACTCGAGAGAGTCGTAGTGTGAGTAACTGTGACGACGTTAAGGTGGACATACAGTGGCATATCGGTTCTGTAGGACTGGCCATAGCAAGAATGTTAAAGCCCTAAAGAAATGGGAGCAGCCGGCAGGAGTAACTATGACTCTCTTAAGGTAGCCAAATGCCTCGTCACTCTGCGAAATTTACTTGAAAACTCGAGGATATCGTCGTTGGAGTAACTCAGGCAACGTGAAGGTGGACTTGTTGCAGCATTTCGCTTCTGCATGGACAGGCCGCAGTACGAACTAAAGAGAGGATAGATTCAAAGAAAAGCGAGCAGCTGGCAGCAGGAACTATGACTCTCTTAAGGTAGCTACATGCCTCGTCATCCGGCGAATTACATTTGCAAACTCGAGAGAGTCGTAGTGTGAGTAACTGTGACGACGTTAAGGTGGACATACAGTGGCATATCGGTTCTGTAGGACTGGCCATAGCAAGAATGTTAAAGGCCTAAAGAAATGGGAGCAGCCGGCAGGAGTAACTATGACTCTCTTAAGGTAGCCAAATGCCTCGTCACTCTGCGAAATTTACTTGAAAACTCGAGGATATCGTCGTTGGAGTAACTCAGGCAACGTGAAGGTGGACTTGTTGCAGCATTTCGCTTCTGCATGGACAGGCCGCAGTACGAACTAAAGAGAGGATAGATTCAAAGAAAAGCGAGCAGCTGGCAGCAGGAACTATGACTCTCTTAAGGTAGCTAAATGCCTCGTCATCCGGCGAAGTACATTTGCAAACTCGAGAGACTCGTAGTGTGAGTAACTGTGACGACGTTAAGGTGGACATACAGTGGCATATCGGTTCTGTAGGACTGGCCATAGCAAGAATGTTAAAGGCCTAAAGAAATGGGAGCAGCCGGCAGGAGTAACTATGACTCTCTTAAGGTAGCCAAATGCCTCGTCACTCTGCGAAATTTACTTGAAAACTCGAGGATATCGTCGTTGGAGTAACTCAGGCAACGTGAAGGTGGACTTGTTGCAGCATTTCGCTTCTGCATGGACAGGCCGCAGTACGAACTAAAGAGAGGATAGATTCAAAGAAAAGCGAGCAGCTGGCAGCAGGAACTATGACTCTCTTAAGGTAGCTAAATGCCTCGTCATCCGGCGAAGTACATTTGCAAACTCGAGAGACTCGTAGTGTGAGTAACTGTGACGACGTTAAGGTGGACATACAGTTGCATATCGGTTCTGTAGGACTGGCCATAGCAAGAATGTTAAAGGCCTAAAGAAATGGGAGCAGCCCGCAGGAGTAACTATGACTCTCTTAAGGTAGCCAAATGCCTCGTCACTCTGCGAAATTTACTTGAAAACTCGAGGATATCGTCGTTGGAGTAACTCAGGCAACGTGAAGGTGGACTTGTTGCAGCATTTCGCTTCTGCATGGACAGGCCGCAGTACGAACTAAAGAGAGGATAGATTCAAAGAAAAGCGAGCAGCTGGCAGCAGGAACTATGACTCTCTTAAGGTAGCTAAATGCCTCGTCATCCGGCGAAGTACATTTGCAAACTCGAGAGACTCGTAGTGTGAGTAACTGTGACGACGTTAAGGTGGACATACAGTGGCATATCGGTTCTGTAGGACTGGCCATAGCAAGAATGTTAAAGGCCTAAAGAAATGGGAGCAGCCCGCAGGAGTAACTATGACTCTCTTAAGGTAGCCAAATGCCTCGTCACTCTGCGAAATTTACTTGAAAACTCGAGGATATCGTCGTTGGAGTAACTCAGGCAACGTGAAGGTGGACTTGTTGCAGCATTTCGCTTCTGCATGGACAGGCCGCAGTACGAACTAAAGAGAGGATAGATTCAAAGAAAAGCGAGCAGCTGGCAGCAGGAACTATGACTCTCTTAAGGTAGCTAAATGCCTCGTCATCCGGCGAAGTACATTTGCAAACTCGAGAGACTCGTAGTGTGAGTAACTGTGACGACGTTAAGGTGGACATACAGTGGCATATCGGTTCTGTAGGACTGGCCATAGCAAGAATGTTAAAGGCCTAAAGAAATGGGAGCAGCCGGCAGGAGTAACTATGACTCTCTTAAGGTAGCCAAATGCCTCGTCACTCTGCGAAATTTACTTGAAAACTCGAGGATATCGTCGTTGGAGTAACTCAGGCAACGTGAAGGTGGACTTGTTGCAGCATTTCGCTTCTGCATGGACAGGCCGCAGTACGAACTAAAGAGAGGATAGATTCAAAGAAAAGCGAGCAGCTGGCAGCAGGAACTATGACTCTCTTAAGGTAGCTAAATGCCTCGTCATCCGGCGAAGTACATTTGCAAACTCGAGAGACTCGTAGTGTGAGTAACTGTGACGACGTTAAGGTGGACATACAGTGGCATATCGGTTCTGTAGGACTGGCCATAGCAAGAATGTTAAAGGCCTAAAGAAATGGGAGCAGCCGGCAGGAGTAACTATGACTCTCTTAAGGTAGCCAAATGCCTCGTCACTCTGCGAAATTTACTTGAAAACTCGAGGATATCGTCGTTGGAGTAACTCAGGCAACGTGAAGGTGGACTTGTTGCAGCATTTCGCTTCTGCATGGACAGGCCGCAGTACGAACTAAAGAGAGGATAGATTCAAAGAAAAGCGAGCAGCTGGCAGCAGGAACTATGACTCTCTTAAGGTAGCTAAATGCCTCGTCATCCGGCGAAGTACATTTGCAAACTCGAGAGACTCGTAGTGTGAGTAACTGTGACGACGTTAAGGTGGACATACAGTTGCATATCGGTTCTGTAGGACTGGCCATAGCAAGAATGTTAAAGGCCTAAAGAAATGGGAGCAGCCCGCAGGAGTAACTATGACTCTCTTAAGGTAGCCAAATGCCTCGTCACTCTGCGAAATTTACTTGAAAACTCGAGGATATCGTCGTTGGAGTAACTCAGGCAACGTGAAGGTGGACTTGTTGCAGCATTTCGCTTCTGCATGGACAGGCCGCAGTACGAACTAAAGAGAGGATAGATTCAAAGAAAAGCGAGCAGCTGGCAGCAGGAACTATGACTCTCTTAAGGTAGCTAAATGCCTCGTCATCCGGCGAAGTACATTTGCAAACTCGAGAGACTCGTAGTGTGAGTAACTGTGACGACGTTAAGGTGGACATACAGTGGCATATCGGTTCTGTAGGACTGGCCATAGCAAGAATGTTAAAGGCCTAAAGAAATGGGAGCAGCCGGCAGGAGTAACTATGACTCTCTTAAGGTAGCCAAATGCCTCGTCACTCTGCGAAATTTACTTGAAAACTCGAGGATATCGTCGTTGGAGTAACTCAGGCAACGTGAAGGTGGACTTGTTGCAGCATTTCACTTCTGCATGGACAGGCCGCAGTACGAACTAAAGAGAGGATAGATTCAAAGAAAAGCGAGCAGCTGGCAGCAGGAACTATGACTCTCTTAAGGTAGCTAAATGCCTCGTCATCCGGCGAAGTACATTTGCAAACTCGAGAGACTCGTAGTGTGAGTAACTGTGACGACGTTAAGGTGGACATACAGTGGCATATCGGTTCTGTAGGACTGGCCATAGCAAGAATGTTAAAGGCCTAAAGAAATGGGAGCAGCCCGCAGGAGTAACTATGACTCTCTTAAGGTTGCCAAATGCCTCGTCACTCTGCGAAATTTACTTGAAAACTCGAGGATATCGTCGTTGGAGTAACTCAGGCAACGTGAAGGTGGACTTGTTGCAGCATTTCGCTTCTGCATGGACAGGCCGCAGTACGAACTAAAGAGAGGATAGATTCAAAGAAAAGCGAGCAGCTGGCAGCAGGAACTATGACTCTCTTAAGGTAGCTAAATGCCTCGTCATCCGGCGAAGTACATTTGCAAACTCGAGAGACTCGTAGTGTGAGTAACTGTGACGACGTTAAGGTGGACATACAGTGGCATATCGGTTCTGTAGGACTGGCCATAGCAAGAATGTTAAAGGCCTAAAGAAATGGGAGCAGCCGGCAGGAGTAACTATGACTCTCTTAAGGTAGCCAAATGCCTCGTCACTCTGCGAAATTTACTTGAAAACTCGAGGATATCGTCGTTGGAGTAACTCAGGCAACGTGAAGGTGGACTTGTTGCAGCATTTCACTTCTGCATGGACAGGCCGCAGTACGAACTAAAGAGAGGATAGATTCAAAGAAAAGCGAGCAGCTGGCAGCAGGAACTATGACTCTCTTAAGGTAGCTAAATGCCTCGTCATCCGGCGAAGTACATTTGCAAACTCGAGAGACTCGTAGTGTGAGTAACTGTGACGACGTTAAGGTGGACATACAGTGGCATATCGGTTCTGTAGGACTGGCCATAGCAAGAATGTTAAAGGCCTAAAGAAATGGGAGCAGCCCGCAGGAGTAACTATGACTCTCTTAAGGTTGCCAAATGCCTCGTCACTCTGCGAAATTTACTTGAAAACTCGAGGATATCGTCGTTGGAGTAACTCAGGCAACGTGAAGGTGGACTTGTTGCAGCATTTCGCTTCTGCATGGACAGGCCGCAGTACGAACTAAAGAGAGGATAGATTCAAAGAAAAGCGAGCAGCTGGCAGCAGGAACTATGACTCTCTTAAGGTAGCTACATGCCTCGTCATCCGGCGAATTACATTTGCAAACTCGAGAGAGTCGTAGTGTGAGTAACTGTGACGACGTTAAGGTGGACATACAGTGGCATATCGGTTCTGTAGGACTGGCCATAGCAAGAATGTTAAAGGCCTAAAGAAATGGGAGCAGCCGGCAGGAGTAACTATGACTCTCTTAAGGTAGCCAAATGCCTCGTCACTCTGCGAAATTTACTTGAAAACTCGAGGATATCGTCGTTGGAGTAACTCAGGCAACGTGAAGGTGGACTTGTTGCAGCATTTCGCTTCTGCATGGACAGGCCGCAGTACGAACTAAAGAGAGGATAGATTCAAAGAAAAGCGAGCAGCTGGCAGCAGGAACTATGACTCTCTTAAGGTAGCTAAATGCCTCGTCATCCGGCGAAGTACATTTGCAAACTCGAGAGACTCGTAGTGTGAGTAACTGTGACGACGTTAAGGTGGACATACAGTTGCATATCGGTTCTGTAGGACTGGCCATAGCAAGAATGTTAAAGGCCTAAAGAAATGGGAGCAGCCCGCAGGAGTAACTATGACTCTCTTAAGGTAGCCAAATGCCTCGTCACTCTGCGAAATTTACTTGAAAACTCGAGGATATCGTCGTTGGAGTAACTCAGGCAACGTGAAGGTGGACTTGTTGCAGCATTTCGCTTCTGCATGGACAGGCCGCAGTACGAACTAAAGAGAGGATAGATTCAAAGAAAAGCGAGCAGCTGGCAGCAGGAACTATGACTCTCTTAAGGTAGCTAAATGCCTCGTCATCCGGCGAAGTACATTTGCAAACTCGAGAGACTCGTAGTGTGAGTAACTGTGACGACGTTAAGGTGGACATACAGTGGCATATCGGTTCTGTAGGACTGGCCATAGCAAGAATGTTAAAGGCCTAAAGAAATGGGAGCAGCCGGCAGGAGTAACTATGACTCTCTTAAGGTAGCCAAATGCCTCGTCACTCTGCGAAATTTACTTGAAAACTCGAGGATATCGTCGTTGGAGTAACTCAGGCAACGTGAAGGTGGACTTGTTGCAGCATTTCACTTCTGCATGGACAGGCCGCAGTACGAACTAAAGAGAGGATAGATTCAAAGAAAAGCGAGCAGCTGGCAGCAGGAACTATGACTCTCTTAAGGTAGCTAAATGCCTCGTCATCCGGCGAAGTACATTTGCAAACTCGAGAGACTCGTAGTGTGAGTAACTGTGACGACGTTAAGGTGGACATACAGTGGCATATCGGTTCTGTAGGACTGGCCATAGCAAGAATGTTAAAGGCCTAAAGAAATGGGAGCAGCCCGCAGGAGTAACTATGACTCTCTTAAGGTTGCCAAATGCCTCGTCACTCTGCGAAATTTACTTGAAAACTCGAGGATATCGTCGTTGGAGTAACTCAGGCAACGTGAAGGTGGACTTGTTGCAGCATTTCGCTTCTGCATGGACAGGCCGCAGTACGAACTAAAGAGAGGATAGATTCAAAGAAAAGCGAGCAGCTGGCAGCAGGAACTATGACTCTCTTAAGGTAGCTACATGCCTCGTCATCCGGCGAATTACATTTGCAAACTCGAGAGAGTCGTAGTGTGAGTAACTGTGACGACGTTAAGGTGGACATACAGTGGCATATCGGTTCTGTAGGACTGGCCATAGCAAGAATGTTAAAGGCCTAAAGAAATGGGAGCAGCCGGCAGGAGTAACTATGACTCTCTTAAGGTAGCCAAATGCCTCGTCACTCTGCGAAATTTACTTGAAAACTCGAGGATATCGTCGTTGGAGTAACTCAGGCAACGTGAAGGTGGACTTGTTGCAGCATTTCGCTTCTGCATGGACAGGCCGCAGTACGAACTAAAGAGAGGATAGATTCAAAGAAAAGCGAGCAGCTGGCAGCAGGAACTATGACTCTCTTAAGGTAGCTAAATGCCTCGTCATCCGGCGAAGTACATTTGCAAACTCGAGAGACTCGTAGTGTGAGTAACTGTGACGACGTTAAGGTGGACATACAGTGGCATATCGGTTCTGTAGGACTGGCCATAGCAAGAATGTTAAAGGCCTAAAGAAATGGGAGCAGCCGGCAGGAGTAACTATGACTCTCTTAAGGTAGCCAAATGCCTCGTCACTCTGCGATATTTACTTGAAAACTCGAGGATATCGTCGTTGGAGTAACTCAGGCAACGTGAAGGTGGACTTGTTGCAGCATTTCGCTTCTGCATGGACAGGCCGCAGTACGAACTAAAGAGAGGATAGATTCAAAGAAAAGCGAGCAGCTGGCAGCAGGAACTATGACTCTCTTAAGGTAGCTAAATGCCTCGTCATCCGGCGAAGTACATTTGCAAACTCGAGAGACTCGTAGTGTGAGTAACTGTGACGACGTTAAGGTGGACATACAGTGGCATATCGGTTCTGTAGGACTGGCCATAGCAAGAATGTTTAAAGGCCTAAAGAAATGGGAGCAGCCGGCAGGAGTAACTATGACTCTCTTAAGGTAGCCAAATGCCTCGTCACTCTGCGAAATTTACTTGAAAACTCGAGGATATCGTCGTTGGAGTAACTCAGGCAACGTGAAGGTGGACTTGTTGCAGCATTTCACTTCTGCATGGACAGGCCGCAGTACGAACTAAAGAGAGGATAGATTCAAAGAAAAGCGAGCAGCTGGCAGCAGGAACTATGACTCTCTTAAGGTAGCTAAATGCCTCGTCATCCGGCGAAGTACATTTGCAAACTCGAGAGACTCGTAGTGTGAGTAACTGTGACGACGTTAAGGTGGACATACAGTGCATATCGGTTCTGTAGGACTGGCCATAGCAAGAATGTTAAAGGCCTAAAGAAATGGGAGCAGCCCGCAGGAGTAACTATGACTCTCTTAAGGTTGCCAAATGCCTCGTCACTCTGCGAAATTTACTTGAAAACTCGAGGATATCGTCGTTGGAGTAACTCAGGCAACGTGAAGGTGGACTTGTTGCAGCATTTCGCTTCTGCATGGACAGGCCGCAGTACGAACTAAAGAGAGGATAGATTCAAAGAAAAGCGAGCAGCTGGCAGCAGGAACTATGACTCTCTAAGGTAGCTACATGCCTCGTCATCCGGCGAATTACATTTGCAAACTCGAGAGAGTCGTAGTGTGAGTAACTGTGACGACGTTAAGGTGGACATACAGTGGCATATCGGTTCTGTAGGACTGGCCATAGCAAGAATGTTAAAGGCCTAAAGAAATGGGAGCAGCCGGCAGGAGTAACTATGACTCTCTTAAGGTAGCCAAATGCCTCGTCACTCTTGCGAAATTTACTTGAAAACTCGAGGATATCGTCGTTGGAGTAACTCAGGCAACGTGAAGGTGGACTTGTTGCAGCATTTCGCTTCTGCATGGACAGGCCGCAGTACGAACTAAAGAGAGGATAGATTCAAAGAAAAGCGAGCAGCTGGCAGCAGGAACTATGACTCTCTTAAGGTAGCTAAATGCCTCGTCATCCGGCGAAGTACATTTGCAAACTCGAGAGACTCGTAGTGTGAGTAACTGTGACGACGTTAAGGTGGACATACAGTGGCATATCGGTTCTGTAGGACTGGCCATAGCAAGAATGTTAAAGGCCTAAAGAAATGGGAGCAGCCCGCAGGAGTAACTATGACTCTCTTAAGGTTGCCAAATGCCTCGTCACTCTGCGAAATTTACTTGAAAACTCGAGGATATCGTCGTTGGAGTAACTCAGGCAACGTGAAGGTGGACTTGTTGCAGCATTTCGCTTCTGCATGGACAGGCCGCAGTACGAACTAAAGAGAGGATAGATTCAAAGAAAAGCGAGCAGCTGGCAGCAGGAACTATGACTCTCTTAAGGTAGCTACATGCCTCGTCATCCGGCGAATTACATTTGCAAACTCGAGAGAGTCGTAGTGTGAGTAACTGTGACGACGTTAAGGTGGACATACAGTGGCATATCGGTTCTGTAGGACTGGCCATTAGCAAGAATGTTAAAGGCCCTAAAGAAATGGGAGCAGCCGGCAGGAGTAACTATGACTCTCTTAAGGTAGCCAAATGCCTCGTCACTCTGCGAAATTTACTTGAAAACTCGAGGATATCGTCGTTGGAGTAACTCAGGCAACGTGAAGGTGGACTTGTTGCAGCATTTCGCTTCTGCATGGACAGGCCGCAGTACGAACTAAAGAGAGGATAGATTCAAAGAAAAGCGAGCAGCTGGCAGCAGGAACTATGACTCTCTTAAGGTAGCTACATGCCTCGTCATCCGGCGAAGTACATTTGCAAACTCGAGAGAGTCGTAGTGTGAGTAACTGTGACGACGTTAAGGTGGACATACAGTGGCATATCGGTTCTGTAGGGACTGGCCATAGCAAGAATGTTAAAGGCCTAAAGAAATGGGAGCAGCCGGCAGGAGTAACTATGACTCTCTTAAGGTAGCCAAATGCCTCGTCACTCTGCGAAATTTACTTGAAAACTCGAGGATATCGTCGTTGGAGTAACTCAGGCAACGTGAAGGTGGACTTGTTGCAGCATTTCGCTTCTGCATGGACAGGCCGCAGTACGAACTAAAGAGAGGATAGATTCAAAGAAAAGCGAGCAGCTGGCAGCAGGAACTATGACTCTCTTAAGGTAGCTAAATGCCTCGTCATCCGGCGAAGTACATTTGCAAACTCGAGAGACTCGTAGTGTGAGTAACTGTGACGACGTTAAGGTGGACATACAGTGGCATATCGGTTCTGTAGGACTGGCCATAGCAAGAATGTTAAAGGCCTAAAGAAATGGGAGCAGCCGGCAGGAGTAACTATGACTCTCTTAAGGTAGCCAAATGCCTCGTCACTCTGCGAAATTTACTTGAAAACTCGAGGATATCGTCGTTGGAGTAACTCAGGCAACGTGAAGGTGGACTTGTTGCAGCATTTCGCTTCTGCATGGACAGGCCGCAGTACGAACTAAAGAGAGGATAGATTCAAAGAAAAGCGAGCAGCTGGCAGCAGGAACTATGACTCTCTTAAGGTAGCTAAATGCCTCGTCATCCGGCGAAGTACATTTGCAAACTCGAGAGACTCGTAGTGTGAGTAACTGTGACGACGTTAAGGTGGACATACAGTTGCATATCGGTTCTGTAGGACTGGCCATAGCAAGAATGTTAAAGGCCTAAAGAAATGGGAGCAGCCCGCAGGAGTAACTATGACTCTCTTAAGGTAGCCAAATGCCTCGTCACTCTGCGAAATTTACTTGAAAACTCGAGGATATCGTCGTTGGAGTAACTCAGGCAACGTGAAGGTGGACTTGTTGCAGCATTTCGCTTCTGCATGGACAGGCCGCAGTACGAACTAAAGAGAGGATAGATTCAAAGAAAAGCGAGCAGCTGGCAGCAGGAACTATGACTCTCTTAAGGTAGCTAAATGCCTCGTCATCCGGCGAAGTACATTTGCAAACTCGAGAGACTCGTAGTGTGAGTAACTGTGACGACGTTAAGGTGGACATACAGTGGCATATCGGTTCTGTAGGACTGGCCATAGCAAGAATGTTAAAGGCCTAAAGAAATGGGAGCAGCCCGCAGGAGTAACTATGACTCTCTTAAGGTAGCCAAATGCCTCGTCACTCTGCGAAATTTACTTGAAAACTCGAGGATATCGTCGTTGGAGTAACTCAGGCAACGTGAAGGTGGACTTGTTGCAGCATTTCGCTTCTGCATGGACAGGCCGCAGTACGAACTAAAGAGAGGATAGATTCAAAGAAAGCGAGCAGCTGGCAGCAGGAACTATGACTCTCTTAAGGTAGCTAAATGCCTCGTCATCCGGCGAAGTACATTTGCAAACTCGAGAGACTCGTAGTGTGAGTAACTGTGACGACGTTAAGGTGGACATACAGTGGCATATCGGTTCTGTAGGACTGGCCATAGCAAGAATGTTAAAGGCCTAAAGAAATGGGAGCAGCCGGCAGGAGTAACTATGACTCTCTTAAGGTAGCCAAATGCCTCGTCACTCTGCGAAATTTACTTGAAAACTCGAGGATATCGTCGTTGGAGTAACTCAGGCAACGTGAAGGTGGACTTGTTGCAGCATTTCGCTTCTGCATGGACAGGCCGCAGTACGAACTAAAGAGAGGATAGATTCAAAGAAAAGCGAGCAGCTGGCAGCAGGAACTATGACTCTCTTAAGGTAGCTAAATGCCTCGTCATCCGGCGAAGTACATTTGCAAACTCGAGAGACTCGTAGTGTGAGTAACTGTGACGACGTTAAGGTGGACATACAGTGGCATATCGGTTCTGTAGGACTGGCCATAGCAAGAATGTTAAAGGCCTAAAGAAATGGGAGCAGCCGGCAGGAGTAACTATGACTCTCTTAAGGTAGCCAAATGCCTCGTCACTCTGCGAAATTTACTTGAAAACTCGAGGATATCGTCGTTGGAGTAACTCAGGCAACGTGAAGGTGGACTTGTTGCAGCATTTCGCTTCTGCATGGACAGGCCGCAGTACGAACTAAAGAGAGGATAGATTCAAAGAAAAGCGAGCAGCTGGCAGCAGGAACTATGACTCTCTTAAGGTAGCTAAATGCCTCGTCATCCGGCGAAGTACATTTGCAAACTCGAGAGACTCGTAGTGTGAGTAACTGTGACGACGTTAAGGTGGACATACAGTTGCATATCGGTTCTGTAGGACTGGCCATAGCAAGAATGTTAAAGGCCTAAAGAAATGGGAGCAGCCCGCAGGAGTAACTATGACTCTCTTAAGGTAGCCAAATGCCTCGTCACTCTGCGAAATTTACTTGAAAACTCGAGGATATCGTCGTTGGAGTAACTCAGGCAACGTGAAGGTGGACTTGTTGCAGCATTTCGCTTCTGCATGGACAGGCCGCAGTACGAACTAAAGAGAGGATAGATTCAAAGAAAAGCGAGCAGCTGGCAGCAGGAACTATGACTCTCTTAAGGTAGCTAAATGCCTCGTCATCCGGCGAAGTACATTTGCAAACTCGAGAGACTCGTAGTGTGAGTAACTGTGACGACGTTAAGGTGGACATACAGTGGCATATCGGTTCTGTAGGACTGGCCATAGCAAGAATGTTAAAGGCCTAAAGAAATGGGAGCAGCCGGCAGGAGTAACTATGACTCTCTTAAGGTAGCCAAATGCCTCGTCACTCTGCGAAATTTACTTGAAAACTCGAGGATATCGTCGTTGGAGTAACTCAGGCAACGTGAAGGTGGACTTGTTGCAGCATTTCACTTCTGCATGGACAGGCCGCAGTACGAACTAAAGAGAGGATAGATTCAAAGAAAAGCGAGCAGCTGGCAGCAGGAACTATGACTCTCTTAAGGTAGCTAAATGCCTCGTCATCCGGCGAAGTACATTTGCAAACTCGAGAGACTCGTAGTGTGAGTAACTGTGACGACGTTAAGGTGGACATACAGTGGCATATCGGTTCTGTAGGACTGGCCATAGCAAGAATGTTAAAGGCCTAAAGAAATGGGAGCAGCCCGCAGGAGTAACTATGACTCTCTTAAGGTTGCCAAATGCCTCGTCACTCTGCGAAATTTACTTGAAAACTCGAGGATATCGTCGTTGAGTAACTCAGGGCAACGTGAAGGTGGACTTGTTGCAGCATTTCGCTTCTGCATGGACAGGCCGCAGTACGAACTAAAGAGAGGATAGATTCAAAGAAAAGCGAGCAGCTGGCAGCAGGAACTATGACTCTCTTAAGGTAGCTACATGCCTCGTCATCCGGCGAATTACATTTGCAAACTCGAGAGAGTCGTAGTGTGAGTAACTGTGACGACGTTAAGGTGGACATACAGTGGCATATCGGTTCTGTAGGACTGGCCATAGCAAGAATGTTAAAGGCCTAAAGAAATGGGAGCAGCCGGCAGGAGTAACTATGGACTCTCTTAAGGTAGCCAAATGCCTCGTCACTCTGCGAAATTTACTTGAAAACTCGAGGATATCGTCGTTGGAGTAACTCAGGGCAACGTGAAGGTGGACTTGTTGCAGCATTTCGCTTCTGCATGGACAGGCCGCAGTACGAACTAAAGAGAGGATAGATTCAAAGAAAAGCGAGCAGCTGGCAGCAGGAACTATGACTCTCTTAAGGTAGCTAAATGCCTCGTCATCCGGCGAAGTACATTTGCAAACTCGAGAGACTCGTAGTGTGAGTAACTGTGACGACGTTAAGGTGGACATACAGTTGCATATCGGTTCTGTAGGACTGGCCATAGCAAGAATGTTAAAGGCCTAAAGAAATGGGAGCAGCCCGCAGGAGTAACTATGACTCTCTTAAGGTAGCCAAATGCCTCGTCACTCTGCGAAATTTACTTGAAAACTCGAGGATATCGTCGTTGGAGTAACTCAGGCAACGTGAAGGTGGACTTGTTGCAGCATTTCGCTTCTGCATGGACAGGCCGCAGTACGAACTAAAGAGAGGATAGATTCAAAGAAAAGCGAGCAGCTGGCAGCAGGAACTATGACTCTCTTAAGGTAGCTAAATGCCTCGTCATCCGGCGAAGTACATTTGCAAACTCGAGAGACTCGTAGTGTGAGTAACTGTGACGACGTTAAGGTGGACATACAGTGGCATATCGGTTCTGTAGGACTGGCCATAGCAAGAATGTTAAAGGCCTAAAGAAATGGGAGCAGCCGGCAGGAGTAACTATGACTCTCTTAAGGTAGCCAAATGCCTCGTCACTCTGCGAAATTTACTTGAAAACTCGAGGATATCGTCGTTGGAGTAACTCAGGCAACGTGAAGGTGGACTTGTTGCAGCATTTCACTTCTGCATGGACAGGCCGCAGTACGAACTAAAGAGAGGATAGATTCAAGAAAAGCGAGCAGCTGGCAGCAGGAACTATGACTCTCTTAAGGTAGCTAAATGCCTCGTCATCCGGCGAAGTACATTTGCAAACTCGAGAGACTCGTAGTGTGAGTAACTGTGACGACGTTAAGGTGGACATACAGTGGCATATCGGTTCTGTAGGACTGGCCATAGCAAGAATGTTAAAGGCCTAAAGAAATGGGAGCAGCCCGCAGGAGTAACTATGACTCTCTTAAGGTTGCCAAATGCCTCGTCACTCTGCGAAATTTACTTGAAAACTCGAGGATATCGTCGTTGGAGTAACTCAGGCAACGTGAAGGTGGACTTGTTGCAGCATTTCGCTTCTGCATGGACAGGCCGCAGTACGAACTAAAGAGAGGATAGATTCAAAGAAAAGCGAGCAGCTGGCAGCAGGAACAATGACTCTCTTAAGGTAGCTACATGCCTCGTCATCCGGCGAATTACATTTGCAAACTCGAGAGAGTCGTAGTGTGAGTAACTGTGACGACGTTAAGGTGGACATACAGTGGCATATCGGTTCTGTAGGACTGGCCATAGCAAGAATGTTAAAGGCCTAAAGAAATGGGAGCAGCCGGCAGGAGTAACTATGACTCTCTTAAGGTAGCCAAATGCCTCGTCACTCTGCGAAATTTACTTGAAAACTCGAGGATATCGTCGTTGGAGTAACTCAGCAACGTGAAGGTGGACTTGTTGCAGCATTTCGCTTCTGCATGGACAGGCCGCAGTACGAACTAAAGAGAGGATAGATTCAAAGAAAAGCGAGCAGCTGGCAGCAGGAACTATGACTCTCTTAAGGTAGCTAAATGCCTCGTCATCCGGCGAAGTACATTTGCAAACTCGAGAGACTCGTAGTGTGAGTAACTGTGACGACGTTAAGGTGGACATACAGTTGCATATCGGTTCTGTAGGACTGGCCATAGCAAGAATGTTAAAGGCCTAAAGAAATGGAGCAGCCCGCAGGAGTAACTATGACTCTCTTAAGGTAGCCAAATGCCTCGTCACTCTGCGAAATTTACTTGAAAACTCGAGGATATCGTCGTTGGAGTAACTCAGGCAACGTGAAGGTGGACTTGTTGCAGCATTTCGCTTCTGCATGGACAGGCCGCAGTACGAACTAAAGAGAGGATAGATTCAAAGAAAAGCGAGCAGCTGGCAGCAGGAACTATGACTCTCTTAAGGTAGCTAAATGCCTCGTCATCCGGCGAAGTACATTTGCAAACTCGAGAGACTCGTAGTGTGAGTAACTGTGACGACGTTAAGGTGGACATACAGTGGCATATCGGTTTCTGTAGGACTGGCCATAGCAAGAATGTTAAAGGCCTAAAGAAATGGGAGCAGCCGGCAGGAGTAACTATGACTCTCTTAAGGTAGCCAAATGCCTCGTCACTCTGCGAAATTTACTTGAAAACTCGAGGATATCGTCGTTGGAGTAACTCAGGGCAACGTGAAGGTGGACTTGTTGCAGCATTTCACTTCTGCATGGACAGGCCGCAGTACGAACTAAGAGAGGATAGATTCAAAGAAAAGCGAGCAGCTGGCAGCAGGAACTATGACTCTCTTAAGGTAGCTAAATGCCTCGTCATCCGGCGAAGTACATTTGCAAACTCGAGAGACTCGTAGTGTGAGTAACTGTGACGACGTTAAGGTGGACATACAGTGGCATATCGGTTCTGTAGGACTGGCCATAGCAAGAATGTTAAAGGCCTAAAGAAATGGGAGCAGCCCGCAGGAGTAACTATGACTCTCTTAAGGTTGCCAAATGCCTCGTCACTCTGCGAAATTTACTTGAAAACTCGAGGATATCGTCGTTGGAGTAACTCAGGCAACGTGAAGGTGGACTTGTTGCAGCATTTCGCTTCTGCATGGACAGGCCGCAGTACGAACTAAAGAGAGGATAGATTCAAAGAAAAGCGAGCAGCTGGCAGCAGGAACTATGACTCTCTTAAGGTAGCTACATGCCTCGTCATCCGGCGAATTACATTTGCAAACTCGAGAGAGTCGTAGTGTGAGTAACTGTGACGACGTTAAGGTGGACATACAGTGGCATATCGGTTCTGTAGGACTGGCCATAGCAAGAATGTTAAAGGCCTAAAGAAATGGGAGCAGCCGGCAGGAGTAACTATGACTCTCTTAAGGTAGCCAAATGCCTCGTCACTCTGCGAAATTTACTTGAAAACTCGAGGATATCGTCGTTGGAGTAACTCAGGCAACGTGAAGGTGGACTTGTTGCAGCATTTCGCTTCTGCATGGACAGGCCGCAGTACGAACTAAAGAGAGGATAGATTCAAAGAAAAGCGAGCAGCTGGCAGCAGGAACTATGACTCTCTTAAGGTAGCTAAATGCCTCGTCATCCGGCGAAGTACATTTGCAAACTCGAGAGACTCGTAGTGTGAGTAACTGTGACGACGTTAAGGTGGACATACAGTTGCATATCGGTTCTGTAGGACTGGCCATAGCAAGAATGTTAAAGGCCTAAAGAAATGGGAGCAGCCCGCAGGAGTAACTATGACTCTCTTAAGGTAGCCAAATGCCTCGTCACTCTGCGAAATTTACTTGAAAACTCGAGGATATCGTCGTTGGAGTAACTCAGGCAACGTGAAGGTGGACTTGTTGCAGCATTTCGCTTCTGCATGGACAGGCCGCAGTACGAACTAAAGAGAGGATAGATTCAAAGAAAAGCGAGCAGCTGGCAGCAGGAACTATGACTCTCTTAAGGTAGCTAAATGCCTCGTCATCCGGCGAAGTACATTTGCAAACTCGAGAGACTCGTAGTGTGAGTAACTGTGACGACGTTAAGGTGGACATACAGTGGCATATCGGTTCTGTAGGACTGGCCATAGCAAGAATGTTAAAGGCCTAAAGAAATGGGAGCAGCCGGCAGGAGTAACTATGACTCTCTTAAGGTAGCCAAATGCCTCGTCACTCTGCGAAATTTACTTGAAAACTCGAGGATATCGTCGTTGGAGTAACTCAGGCAACGTGAAGGTGGACTTGTTGCAGCATTTCACTTCTGCATGGACAGGCCGCAGTACGAACTAAAGAGAGGATAGATTCAAAGAAAAGCGAGCAGCTGGCAGCAGGAACTATGACTCTCTTAAGGTAGCTAAATGCCTCGTCATCCGGCGAAGTACATTTGCAAACTCGAGAGACTCGTAGTGTGAGTAACTGTGACGACGTTAAGGTGGACATACAGTGGCATATCGGTTCTGTAGGACTGGCCATAGCAAGAATGTTAAAGGCCTAAAGAAATGGGAGCAGCCCGCAGGAGTAACTATGACTCTCTTAAGGTTGCCAAATGCCTCGTCACTCTGCGAAATTTACTTGAAAACTCGAGGATATCGTCGTTGGAGTAACTCAGGCAACGTGAAGGTGGACTTGTTGCAGCATTTCGCTTCTGCATGGACAGGCCGCAGTACGAACTAAAGAGAGGATAGATTCAAAGAAAAGCGAGCAGCTGGCAGCAGGAACTATGACTCTCTTAAGGTAGCTACATGCCTCGTCATCCGGCGAATTACATTTGCAAACTCGAGAGAGTCGTAGTGTGAGTAACTGTGACGACGTTAAGGTGGACATACAGTGGCATATCGGTTCTGTAGGACTGGCCATAGCAAGAATGTTAAAGGCCTAAAGAAATGGGAGCAGCCGGCAGGAGTAACTATGACTCTCTTAAGGTAGCCAAATGCCTCGTCACTCTGCGAAATTTACTTGAAAACTCGAGGATATCGTCGTTGGAGTAACTCAGGCAACGTGAAGGTGGGACTTGTTGCAGCATTTCGCTTCTGCATGGACAGGCCGCAGTACGAACTAAAGAGAGGATAGATTCAAAGAAAAGCGAGCAGCTGGCAGCAGGAACTATGACTCTCTTAAGGTAGCTAAATGCCTCGTCATCCGGCGAAGTACATTTGCAAACTCGAGAGACTCGTAGTGTGAGTAACTGTGACGACGTTAAGGTGGACATACAGTTGCATATCGGTTCTGTAGGACTGGCCATAGCAAGAATGTTAAAGGCCTAAAGAAATGGGAGCAGCCCGGCAGGAGTAACTATGACTCTCTTAAGGTAGCCAAATGCCTCGTCACTCTGCGAAATTTACTTGAAAACTCGAGGATATCGTCGTTGGAGTAACTCAGGCAACGTGAAGGTGGACTTGTTGCAGCATTTCGCTTCTGCATGGACAGGCCGCAGTACGAACTAAAGAGAGGATAGATTCAAAGAAAAGCGAGCAGCTGGCAGCAGGAACTATGACTCTCTTAGGTAGCTAAATGCCTCGTCATCCGGCGAAGTACATTTGCAAACTCGAGAGACTCGTAGTGTGAGTAACTGTGACGACGTTAAGGTGGACATACAGTGGCATATCGGTTCTGTAGGACTGGCCATAGCAAGAATGTTAAAGGCCTAAAGAAATGGGAGCAGCCGGCAGGAGTAACTATGACTCTCTTAAGGTAGCCAATGCCTCGTCACTCTGCGAAATTTACTTGAAAACTCGAGGATATCGGTCGTTGGAGTAACTCAGGCAACGTGAAGGTGGACTTGTTGCAGCATTTCACTTCTGCATGGACAGGCCGCAGTACGAACTAAAGAGAGGATAGATTCAAAGAAAAGCGAGCAGCTGGCAGCAGGAACTATGACTCTCTTAAGGTAGCTAAATGCCTCGTCATCCGGCGAAGTACATTTGCAAACTCGAGAGACTCGTAGTGTGAGTAACTGTGACGACGTTAAGGTGGACATACAGTGGCATATCGGTTCTGTAGGACTGGCCATAGCAAGAATGTTAAAGGCCTAAAGAAATGGGAGCAGCCCGCAGGAGTAACTATGACTCTCTTAAGGTTGCCAAATGCCTCGTCACTCTGCGAAATTTACTTGAAAACTCGAGATATCGTCGTTGGAGTAACTCAGGCAACGTGAAGGTGGACTTGTTGCAGCATTTCGCTTCTGCATGGACAGGCCGCAGTACGAACTAAAGAGAGGATAGATTCAAAGAAAAGCGAGCAGCTGGCAGCAGGAACTATGACTCTCTTAAGGTAGCTACATGCCCTCGTCATCCGGCGAATTACATTTGCAAACTCGAGAGAGTCGTAGTGTGAGTAACTGTGACGACGTTAAAGGTGGACATACAGTGGCATATCGGTTCTGTAGGACTGGCCATAGCAAGAATGTTAGGCCTAAAGAAATGGGAGCAGCCGGCAGGAGTAACTATGACTCTCTTAAGGTAGCCAAATGCCTCGTCACTCTGCGAAATTTACTTGAAAACTCGAGGATATCGTCGTTGGAGTAACTCAGGCAACGTGAAGGTGGACTTGTTGCAGCATTTCGCTTCTGCATGGACAGGCCGCAGTACGAACTAAAGAGAGGATAGATTCAAAGAAAAGCGAGCAGCTGGCAGCAGGAACTATGACTCTCTTAAGGTAGCTAAATGCCTCGTCATCCGGCGAAGTACATTTGCAAACTCGAGAGACTCGTAGTGTGAGTAACTGTGACGACGTTAAGGTGGACATACAGTGGCATATCGGTTCTGTAGGACTGGCCATAGCAAGAATGTTAAAGGCCTAAAGAAATGGGAGCAGCCGGCAGGAGTAACTATGACTCTCTTAAGGTAGCCAAATGCCTCGTCACTCTGCGAAATTTACTTGAAAACTCGAGGATATCGTCGTTGGAGTAACTCAGGCAACGTGAAGGTGGACTTGTTGCAGCATTTCACTTCTGCATGGACAGGCCGCAGTACGAACTAAAGAGAGGATAGATTCAAAGAAAAGCGAGCAGCTGGCAGCAGGAACTATGACTCTCTTAAGGTAGCTAAATGCCTCGTCATCCGGCGAAGTACATTTGCAAACTCGAGAGACTCGTAGTGTGAGTAACTGTGACGACGTTAAGGTGGACATACAGTGGCATATCGGTTCTGTAGGACTGGCCATAGCAAGAATGTTAAAGGCCTAAAGAAATGGGAGCAGCCCGCAGGAGTAACTATGACTCTCTTAAGGTTGCCAAATGCCTCGTCACTCTGCGAAATTTACTTGAAAACTCGAGGATATCGTCGTTGGAGTAACTCAGGCAACGTGAAGGTGGACTTGTTGCAGCATTTCGCTTCTGCATGGACAGGCCGCAGTACGAACTAAAGAGAGGATAGATTCAAAGAAAAGCGAGCAGCTGGCAGCAGGAACTATGACTCTCTTAAGGTAGCTACATGCCTCGTCATCCGGCGAATTACATTTGCAAACTCGAGAGAGTCGTAGTGTGAGTAACTGTGACGACGTTAAGGTGGACATACAGTGGCATATCGGTTCTGTAGGACTGGCCATAGCAAGAATGTTAAAGCCCTAAAGAAATGGGAGCAGCCGGCAGGAGTAACTATGACTCTCTTAAGGTAGCCAAATGCCTCGTCACTCTGCGAAATTTACTTGAAAACTCGAGGATATCGTCGTTGGAGTAACTCAGGCAACGTGAAGGTGGACTTGTTGCAGCATTTCGCTTCTGCATGGACAGGCCGCAGTACGAACTAAAGAGAGGATAGATTCAAAGAAAAGCGAGCAGCTGGCAGCAGGAACTATGACTCTCTTAAGGTAGCTACATGCCTCGTCATCCGGCGAATTACATTTGCAAACTCGAGAGAGTCGTAGTGTGAGTAACTGTGACGACGTTAAGGTGGACATACAGTGGCATATCGGTTCTGTAGGACTGGCCATAGCAAGAATGTTAAAGGCCTAAAGAAATGGGAGCAGCCGGCAGGAGTAACTATGACTCTCTTAAGGTAGCCAAATGCCTCGTCACTCTGCGAAATTTACTTGAAAACTCGAGGATATCGTCGTTGGAGTAACTCAGGCAACGTGAAGGTGGACTTGTTGCAGCATTTCGCTTCTGCATGGACAGGCCGCAGTACGAACTAAAGAGAGGATAGATTCAAAGAAAAGCGAGCAGCTGGCAGCAGGAACTATGACTCTCTTAAGGTAGCTAAATGCCTCGTCATCCGGCGAAGTACATTTGCAAACTCGAGAGACTCGTAGTGTGAGTAACTGTGACGACGTTAAGGTGGACATACAGTGGCATATCGGTTCTGTAGGACTGGCCATAGCAAGAATGTTAAAGGCCTAAAGAAATGGGAGCAGCCGGCAGGAGTAACTATGACTCTCTTAAGGTAGCCAAATGCCTCGTCACTCTGCGAAATTTACTTGAAAACTCGAGGATATCGTCGTTGGAGTAACTCAGGCAACGTGAAGGTGGACTTGTTGCAGCATTTCGCTTCTGCATGGACAGGCCGCAGTACGAACTAAAGAGAGGATAGATTCAAAGAAAAGCGAGCAGCTGGCAGCAGGAACTATGACTCTCTTAAGGTAGCTAAATGCCTCGTCATCCGGCGAAGTACATTTGCAAACTCGAGAGACTCGTAGTGTGAGTAACTGTGACGACGTTAAGGTGGACATACAGTTGCATATCGGTTCTGTAGGACTGGCCATAGCAAGAATGTTAAAGGCCTAAAGAAATGGGAGCAGCCCGCAGGAGTAACTATGACTCTCTTAAGGTAGCCAAATGCCTCGTCACTCTGCGAAATTTACTTGAAAACTCGAGGATATCGTCGTTGGAGTAACTCAGGCAACGTGAAGGTGGACTTGTTGCAGCATTTCGCTTCTGCATGGACAGGCCGCAGTACGAACTAAAGAGAGGATAGATTCAAAGAAAAGCGAGCAGCTGGCAGCAGGAACTATGACTCTCTTAAGGTAGCTAAATGCCTCGTCATCCGGCGAAGTACATTTGCAAACTCGAGAGACTCGTAGTGTGAGTAACTGTGACGACGTTAAGGTGGACATACAGTGGCATATCGGTTCTGTAGGACTGGCCATAGCAAGAATGTTAAAGGCCTAAAGAAATGGGAGCAGCCGGCAGGAGTAACTATGACTCTCTTAAGGTAGCCAAATGCCTCGTCACTCTGCGAAATTTACTTGAAAACTCGAGGATATCGTCGTTGGAGTAACTCAGGCAACGTGAAGGTGGACTTGTTGCAGCATTTCGCTTCTGCATGGACAGGCCGCAGTACGAAATAAAGAGAGGATAGATTCAAAGAAAAGGGAGCAGCTGGCAGCATGAACTATGACTCTCTTAAGGTAGCCAAATGCCTCGTCATCCGGCGAATTACATTTGCAAACTCGAGAGAGTCGTAGTGTGAGTAACTGTGACGACGTTAAGGTGGACATACAGTGGCATATCGGTTCTGTAGGACTGGCCATAGCAAGAATGTTAAAGCCCTAAAGAAATGGGAGCAGCCGGCAGGAGTAACTATGACTCTCTTAAGGTAGCCAAATGCCTCGTCACTCTGCGAAATTTACTTGAAAACTCGAGGATATCGTCGTTGGAGTAACTCAGGCAACGTGAAGGTGGACTTGTTGCAGCATTTCGCTTCTGCATGGACAGGCCGCAGTACGAACTAAAGAGAGGATAGATTCAAAGAAAAGCGAGCAGCTGGCAGCAGGAACTATGACTCTCTTAAGGTAGCTACATGCCTCGTCATCCGGCGAATTACATTTGCAAACTCGAGAGAGTCGTAGTGTGAGTAACTGTGACGACGTTAAGGTGGACATACAGTGGCATATCGGTTCTGTAGGACTGGCCATAGCAAGAATGTTAAAGGCCTAAAGAAATGGGAGCAGCCGGCAGGAGTAACTATGACTCTCTTAAGGTAGCCAAATGCCTCGTCACTCTGCGAAATTTACTTGAAAACTCGAGGATATCGTCGTTGGAGTAACTCAGGCAACGTGAAGGTGGACTTGTTGCAGCATTTCGCTTCTGCATGGACAGGCCGCAGTACGAACTAAAGAGAGGATAGATTCAAAGAAAAGCGAGCAGCTGGCAGCAGGAACTATGACTCTCTTAAGGTAGCTAAATGCCTCGTCATCCGGCGAAGTACATTTGCAAACTCGAGAGACTCGTAGTGTGAGTAACTGTGACGACGTTAAGGTGGACATACAGTGGCATATCGGTTCTGTAGGACTGGCCATAGCAAGAATGTTAAAGGCCTAAAGAAATGGGAGCAGCCGGCAGGAGTAACTATGACTCTCTTAAGGTAGCCAAATGCCTCGTCACTCTGCGAAATTTACTTGAAAACTCGAGGATATCGTCGTTGGAGTAACTCAGGCAACGTGAAGGTGGACTTGTTGCAGCATTTCACTTCTGCATGGACAGGCCGCAGTACGAACTAAAGAGAGGATAGATTCAAAGAAAAGCGAGCAGCTGGCAGCAGGAACTATGACTCTCTTAAGGTAGCTAAATGCCTCGTCATCCGGCGAAGTACATTTGCAAACTCGAGAGACTCGTAGTGTGAGTAACTGTGACGACGTTAAGGTGGACATACAGTGGCATATCGGTTCTGTAGGACTGGCCATAGCAAGAATGTTAAAGGCCTAAAGAAATGGGAGCAGCCCGCAGGAGTAACTATGACTCTCTTAAGGTTGCCAAATGCCTCGTCACTCTGCGAAATTTACTTGAAAACTCGAGGATATCGTCGTTGGAGTAACTCAGGCAACGTGAATGTGGACTTGTTGCAGCATTTCGCTTCTGCATGGACAGGCCGCAGTACGAACTAAAGAGAGGATAGATTCAAAGAAAAGCGAGCAGCTGGCAGCAGGAACTATGACTCTCTTAAGGTAGCTACATGCCTCGTCATCCGGCGAATTACATTTGCAAACTCGAGAGAGTCGTAGTGTGAGTAACTGTGACGAAGTTAAGGTGGACATACAGTGGCATATCGGTTCTGTAGGACTGGCCATAGCAAGAATGTTAAAGGCCTAAAGAAATGGGAGCAGCCGGCAGGAGTAACTATGACTCTCTTAAGGTAGCCAAATGCCTCGTCACTCTGCGAAATTTACTTGAAAACTCGAGGATATCGTCGTTGGAGTAACTCAGGCAACGTGAAGGTGGACTTGTTGCAGCATTTCGCTTCTGCATGGACAGGCCGCAGTACGAACTAAAGAGAGGATAGATTCAAAGAAAAGCGAGCAGCTGGCAGCAGGAACTATGACTCTCTTAAGGTAGCTAAATGCCTCGTCATCCGGCGAAGTACATTTGCAAACTCGAGAGACTCGTAGTGTGAGTAACTGTGACGACGTTAAGGTGGACATACAGTGGCATATCGGTTCTGTAGGACTGGCCATAGCAAGAATGTTAAAGGCCTAAAGAAATGGGAGCAGCCGGCAGGAGTAACTATGACTCTCTTAAGGTAGCCAAATGCCTCGTCACTCTGCGAAATTTACTTGAAAACTCGAGGATATCGTCGTTGGAGTAACTCAGGCAACGTGAAGGTGGACTTGTTGCAGCATTTCGCTTCTGCATGGACAGGCCGCAGTACGAACTAAAGAGAGGATAGATTCAAAGAAAAGCGAGCAGCTGGCAGCAGGAACTATGACTCTCTTAAGGTAGCTAAATGCCTCGTCATCCGGCGAAGTACATTTGCAAACTCGAGAGACTCGTAGTGTGAGTAACTGTGACGACGTTAAGGTGGACATACAGTGGCATATCGGTTCTGTAGGACTGGCCATAGCAAGAATGTTAAAGGCCTAAAGAAATGGGAGCAGCCGGCAGGAGTAACTATGACTCTCTTAAGGTAGCCAAATGCCTCGTCACTCTGCGAAATTTACTTGAAAACTCGAGGATATCGTCGTTGGAGTAACTCAGGCAACGTGAAGGTGGACTTGTTGCAGCATTTCGCTTCTGCATGGACAGGCCGCAGTACGAACTAAAGAGAGGATAGATTCAAAGAAAAGCGAGCAGCTGGCAGCAGGAACTATGACTCTCTTAAGGTAGCTAAATGCCTCGTCATCCGGCGAAGTACATTTGCAAACTCGAGAGACTCGTAGTGTGAGTAACTGTGACGACGTTAAGGTGGACATACAGTTGCATATCGGTTCTGTAGGACTGGCCATAGCAAGAATGTTAAAGGCCTAAAGAAATGGGAGCAGCCCGCAGGAGTAACTATGACTCTCTTAAGGTAGCCAAATGCCTCGTCACTCTGCGAAATTTACTTGAAAACTCGAGGATATCGTCGTTGGAGTAACTCAGGCAACGTGAAGGTGGACTTGTTGCAGCATTTCGCTTCTGCATGGACAGGCCGCAGTACGAACTAAAGAGAGGATAGATTCAAAGAAAAGCGAGCAGCTGGCAGCAGGAACTATGACTCTCTTAAGGTAGCTAAATGCCTCGTCATCCGGCGAAGTACATTTGCAAACTCGAGAGACTCGTAGTGTGAGTAACTGTGACGACGTTAAGGTGGACATACAGTGGCATATCGGTTCTGTAGGACTGGCCATAGCAAGAATGTTAAAGGCCTAAAGAAATGGGAGCAGCCGGCAGGAGTAACTATGACTCTCTTAAGGTAGCCAAATGCCTCGTCACTCTGCGAAATTTACTTGAAAACTCGAGGATATCGTCGTTGGAGTAACTCAGGCAACGTGAAGGTGGACTTGTTGCAGCATTTCGCTTCTGCATGGACAGGCCGCAGTACGAAATAAAGAGAGGATAGATTCAAAGAAAAGGGAGCAGCTGGCAGCATGAACTATGACTCTCTTAAGGTAGCCAAATGCCTCGTCATCCGGCGAATTACATTTGCAAACTCGAGAGAGTCGTAGTGTGAGTAACTGTGACGACGTTAAGGTGGACATACAGTGGCATATCGGTTCTGTAGGACTGGCCATAGCAAGAATGTTAAAGCCCTAAAGAAATGGGAGCAGCCGGCAGGAGTAACTATGACTCTCTTAAGGTAGCCAAATGCCTCGTCACTCTGCGAAATTTACTTGAAAACTCGAGGATATCGTCGTTGGAGTAACTCAGGCAACGTGAAGGTGGACTTGTTGCAGCATTTCGCTTCTGCATGGACAGGCCGCAGTACGAACTAAAGAGAGGATAGATTCAAAGAAAAGCGAGCAGCTGGCAGCAGGAACTATGACTCTCTTAAGGTAGCTAAATGCCTCGTCATCCGGCGAAGTACATTTGCAAACTCGAGAGACTCGTAGTGTGAGTAACTGTGACGACGTTAAGGTGGACATACAGTGGCATATCGGTTCTGTAGGACTGGCCATAGCAAGAATGTTAAAGGCCTAAAGAAATGGGAGCAGCCGGCAGGAGTAACTATGACTCTCTTAAGGTAGCCAAATGCCTCGTCACTCTGCGAAATTTACTTGAAAACTCGAGGATATCGTCGTTGGAGTAACTCAGGCAACGTGAAGGTGGACTTGTTGCAGCATTTCGCTTCTGCATGGACAGGCCGCAGTACGAAATAAAGAGAGGATAGATTCAAAGAAAAGGGAGCAGCTGCAGCATGAACTATGACTCTCTTAAGGTAGCCAAATGCCTCGTCATCCGGCGAATTACATTTGCAAACTCGAGAGAGTCGTAGTGTGAGTAACTGTGACGACGTTAAGGTGGACATACAGTGGCATATCGGTTCTGTAGGACTGGCCATAGCAAGAATGTTAAAGCCCTAAAGAAATGGGAGCAGCCGGCAGGAGTAACTATGACTCTCTTAAGGTAGCCAAATGCCTCGTCACTCTGCGAAATTTACTTGAAAACTCGAGGATATCGTCGTTGGAGTAACTCAGGCAACGTGAAGGTGGACTTGTTGCAGCATTTCGCTTCTGCATGGACAGGCCGCAGTACGAACTAAAGAGAGGATAGATTCAAAGAAAAGCGAGCAGCTGGCAGCAGGAACTATGACTCTCTTAAGGTAGCTACATGCCTCGTCATCCGGCGAATTACATTTGCAAACTCGAGAGAGTCGTAGTGTGAGTAACTGTGACGACGTTAAGGTGGACATACAGTGGCATATCGGTTCTGTAGGACTGGCCATAGCAAGAATGTTAAAGGCCTAAAGAAATGGGAGCAGCCGGCAGGAGTAACTATGACTCTCTTAAGGTAGCCAAATGCCTCGTCACTCTGCGAAATTTACTTGAAAACTCGAGGATATCGTCGTTGGAGTAACTCAGGCAACGTGAAGGTGGACTTGTTGCAGCATTTCGCTTCTGCATGGACAGGCCGCAGTACGAACTAAGAGAGGATAGATTCAAAGAAAAGCGAGCAGCTGGCAGCAGGAACTATGACTCTCTAAGGTAGCTAAATGCCTCGTCATCCGGCGAAGTACATTTGCAAACTCGAGAGACTCGTAGTGTGAGTAACTGTGACGACGTTAAGGTGGACATACAGTGGCATATCGGTTCTGTAGGACTGGCCATAGCAAGAATGTTAAAGGCCTAAAGAAATGGGAGCAGCCGGCAGGAGTAACTATGACTCTCTTAAGGTAGCCAAATGCCTCGTCACTCTGCGAAATTTACTTGAAAACTCGAGGATATCGTCGTTGGAGTAACTCAGGCAACGTGAAGGTGGACTTGTTGCAGCATTTCGCTTCTGCATGGACAGGCCGCAGTACGAACTAAAGAGAGGATAGATTCAAAGAAAAGCGAGCAGCTGGCAGCAGGAACTATGACTCTCTTAAGGTAGCTAAATGCCTCGTCATCCGGCGAAGTACATTTGCAAACTCGAGAGACTCGTAGTGTGAGTAACTGTGACGACGTTAAGGTGGACATACAGTGGCATATCGGTTCTGTAGGACTGGCCATAGCAAGAATGTTAAAGGCCTAAAGAAATGGGAGCAGCCGGCAGGAGTAACTATGACTCTCTTAAGGTAGCCAAATGCCTCGTCACTCTGCGAAATTTACTTGAAAACTCGAGGATATCGTCGTTGGAGTAACTCAGGCAACGTGAAGGTGGACTTGTTGCAGCATTTCGCTTCTGCATGGACAGGCCGCAGTACGAAATAAAGAGAGGATAGATTCAAAGAAAAGGAGCAGCTGGCAGCATGAACTATGACTCTCTTAAGGTAGCCAAATGCCTCGTCATCCGGCGAATTACATTTGCAAACTCGAGAGAGTCGTAGTGTGAGTAACTGTGACGACGTTAAGGTGGACATACAGTGGCATATCGGTTCTGTAGGACTGGCCATAGCAAGAATGTTAAAGCCCTAAAGAAATGGGAGCAGCCGGCAGGAGTAACTATGACTCTCTTAAGGTAGCCAAATGCCTCGTCACTCTGCGAAATTTACTTGAAAACTCGAGGATATCGTCGTTGGAGTAACTCAGGCAACGTGAAGGTGGACTTGTTGCAGCATTTCGCTTCTGCATGGACAGGCCGCAGTACGAACTAAAGAGAGGATAGATTCAAAGAAAAGCGAGCAGCTGGCAGCAGGAACTATGACTCTCTTAAGGTAGCTACATGCCTCGTCATCCGGCGAATTACATTTGCAAACTCGAGAGAGTCGTAGTGTGAGTAACTGTGACGACGTTAAGGTGGACATACAGTGGCATATCGGTTCTGTAGGACTGGCCATAGCAAGAATGTTAAAGGCCTAAAGAAATGGGAGCAGCCGGCAGGAGTAACTATGACTCTCTAAGGTAGCCAAATGCCTCGTCACTCTGCGAAATTTACTTGAAAACTCGAGGATATCGTCGTTGAGTAACTCAGGCAACGTGAAGGTGGACTTGTTGCAGCATTTCGCTTCTGCATGGACAGGCCGCAGTACGAACTAAAGAGAGGATAGATTCAAAGAAAAGCGAGCAGCTGGCAGCAGGAACTATGACTCTCTTAAGGTAGCTAAATGCCTCGTCATCCGGCGAAGTACATTTGCAAACTCGAGAGACTCGTAGTGTGAGTAACTGTGACGACGTTAAGGTGGACATACAGTGGCATATCGGTTCTGTAGGACTGGCCATAGCAAGAATGTTAAAGGCCTAAAGAAAATGGGAGCAGCCGGCAGGAGTAACTATGACTCTCTTAAGGTAGCCAAATGCCTCGTCACTCTGCGAAATTTACTTGAAAACTCGAGGATATCGTCGTTGGAGTAACTCAGGCAACGTGAAGGTGGACTTGTTGCAGCATTTCACTTCTGCATGGACAGGCCGCAGTACGAACTAAAGAGAGGATAGATTCAAAGAAAAGCGAGCAGCTGGCAGCAGGAACTATGACTCTCTTAAGGTAGCTAAATGCCTCGTCATCCGGCGAAGTACATTTGCAAACTCGAGAGACTCGTAGTGTGAGTAACTGTGACGACGTTAAGGTGGACATACAGTGGCATATCGGTTCTGTAGGACTGGCCATAGCAAGAATGTTAAAGGCCTAAAGAAATGGGAGCAGCCCGCAGGAGTAACTATGACTCTCTTAAGGTTGCCAAATGCCTCGTCACTCTGCGAAATTTACTTGAAAACTCGAGGATATCGTCGTTGGAGTAACTCAGGCAACGTGAAGGTGGACTTGTTGCAGCATTTCGCTTCTGCATGGACAGGCCGCAGTACGAACTAAAGAGAGGATAGATTCAAAGAAAAGCGAGCAGCTGGCAGCAGGAACTATGACTCTCTTAAGGTAGCTACATGCCTCGTCATCCGGCGAATTACATTTGCAAACTCGAGAGAGTCGTAGTGTGAGTAACTGTGACGACGTTAAGGTGGACATACAGTGGCATATCGGTTCTGTAGGACTGGCCATAGCAAGAATGTTAAAGGCCTAAAGAAATGGGAGCAGCCGGCAGGAGTAACTATGACTCTCTTAAGGTAGCCAAATGCCTCGTCACTCTGCCGAAATTTACTTGAAAACTCGAGGATATCGTCGTTGGAGTAACTCAGGCAACGTGAAGGTGGACTTGTTGCAGCATTTCGCTTCTGCATGGACAGGCCGCAGTACGAACTAAAGAGAGGATAGATTCAAAGAAAAGCGAGCAGCTGGCAGCAGGAACTATGACTCTCTTAAGGTAGCTAAATGCCTCGTCATCCGGCGAAGTACATTTGCAAACTCGAGAGACTCGTAGTGTGAGTAACTGTGACGACGTTAAGGTGGACATACAGTGGCATATCGGTTCTGTAGGACTGGCCATAGCAAGAATGTTAAAGGCCTAAAGAAATGGAGCAGCCGGCAGGAGTAACTATGACTCTCTTAAGGTAGCCAAATGCCTCGTCACTCTGCGAAATTTACTTGAAAACTCGAGGATATCGTCGTTGGAGTAACTCAGGCAACGTGAAGGTGGACTTGTTGCAGCATTTCGCTTCTGCATGGACAGGCCGCAGTACGAACTAAAGAGAGGATAGATTCAAAGAAAAGCGAGCAGCTGGCAGCAGGAACTATGACTCTCTTATCTTAAGGTAGCTAAATGCCTCGTCATCCGGCGAAGTACATTTGCAAACTCGAGAGACTCGTAGTGTGAGTAACTGTGACGACGTTAAGGTGGACATACAGTGGCATATCGGTTCTGTAGGACTGGCCATAGCAAGAATGTTAAAGGCCTAAAGAAATGGGAGCAGCCGGCAGGAGTAACTATGACTCTCTTAAGGTAGCCAAATGCCTCGTCACTCTGCGAAATTTACTTGAAAACTCGAGGATATCGTCGTTGGAGTAACTCAGGCAACGTGAAGGTGGACTTGTTGCAGCATTTCGCTTCTGCATGGACAGGCCGCAGTACGAACTAAAGAGAGGATAGATTCAAAGAAAAGCGAGCAGCTGGCAGCAGGAACTATGACTCTCTTAAGGTAGCTAAATGCCTCGTCATCCGGCGAAGTACATTTGCAAACTCGAGAGACTCGTAGTGTGAGTAACTGTGACGACGTTAAGGTGGACATACAGTTGCATATCGGTTCTGTAGGACTGGCCATAGCAAGAATGTTAAAGGCCTAAAGAAATGGGAGCAGCCCGCAGGAGTAACTATGACTCTCTTAAGGTAGCCAAATGCCTCGTCACTCTGCGAAATTTACTTGAAAACTCGAGGATATCGTCGTTGGAGTAACTCAGGCAACGTGAAGGTGGACTTGTTGCAGCATTTCGCTTCTGCATGGACAGGCCGCAGTACGAACTAAAGAGAGGATAGATTCAAAGAAAAGCGAGCAGCTGGCAGCAGGAACTATGACTCTCTTAAGGTAGCTAAATGCCTCGTCATCCGGCGAAGTACATTTGCAAACTCGAGAGACTCGTAGTGTGAGTAACTGTGACGACGTTAAGGTGGACATACAGTGGCATATCGGTTCTGTAGGACTGGCCATAGCAAGAATGTTAAAGGCCTAAAGAAATGGGAGCAGCCGGCAGGAGTAACTATGACTCTCTTAAGGTAGCCAAATGCCTCGTCACTCTGCGAAATTTACTTGAAAACTCGAGGATATCGTCGTTGGAGTAACTCAGGCAACGTGAAGGTGGACTTGTTGCAGCATTTCGCTTCTGCATGGACAGGCCGCAGTACGAAATAAAGAGAGGATAGATTCAAAGAAAAGGGAGCAGCTGGCAGCATGAACTATGACTCTCTTAAGGTAGCCAAATGCCTCGTCATCCGGCGAATTACATTTGCAAACTCGAGAGAGTCGTAGTGTGAGTAACTGTGACGACGTTAAGGTGGACATACAGTGGCATATCGGTTCTGTAGGACTGGCCATAGCAAGAATGTTAAAGCCCTAAAGAAATGGGAGCAGCCGGCAGGAGTAACTATGACTCTCTTAAGGTAGCCAAATGCCTCGTCACTCTGCGAAATTTACTTGAAAACTCGAGGATATCGTCGTTGGAGTAACTCAGGCAACGTGAAGGTGGACTTGTTGCAGCATTTCGCTTCTGCATGGACAGGCCGCAGTACGAACTAAAGAGAGGATAGATTCAAAGAAAAGCGAGCAGCTGGCAGCAGGAACTATGACTCTCTTAAGGTAGCTACATGCCTCGTCATCCGGCGAATTACATTTGCAAACTCGAGAGAGTCGTAGTGTGAGTAACTGTGACGACGTTAAGGTGGACATACAGTGGCATATCGGTTCTGTAGGACTGGCCATAGCAAGAATGTTAAAGGCCTAAAGAAATGGGAGCAGCCGGCAGGAGTAACTATGACTCTCTTAAGGTAGCCAAATGCCTCGTCACTCTGCGAAATTTACTTGAAAACTCGAGGATATCGTCGTTGGAGTAACTCAGGCAACGTGAAGGTGGACTTGTTGCAGCATTTCGCTTCTGCATGGACAGGCCGCAGTACGAACTAAAGAGAGGATAGATTCAAAGAAAAGCGAGCAGCTGGCAGCAGGAACTATGACTCTCTTAAGGTAGCTAAATGCCTCGTCATCCGGCGAAGTACATTTGCAAACTCGAGAGACTCGTAGTGTGAGTAACTGTGACGACGTTAAGGTGGACATACAGTGGCATATCGGTTCTGTAGGACTGGCCATAGCAAGAATGTTAAAGGCCTAAAGAAATGGGAGCAGCCGGCAGGAGTAACTATGACTCTCTTAAGGTAGCCAAATGCCTCGTCACTCTGCGAAATTTACTTGAAAACTCGAGGATATCGTCGTTGGAGTAACTCAGGCAACGTGAAGGTGGACTTGTTGCAGCATTTCGCTTCTGCATGGACAGGCCGCAGTACGAACTAAAGAGAGGATAGATTCAAAGAAAAGCGAGCAGCTGGCAGCAGGAACTATGACTCTCTTAAGGTAGCTAAATGCCTCGTCATCCGGCGAAGTACATTTGCAAACTCGAGAGACTCGTAGTGTGAGTAACTGTGACGACGTTAAGGTGGACATACAGTGGCATATCGGTTCTGTAGGACTGGCCATAGCAAGAATGTTAAAGGCCTAAAGAAATGGGAGCAGCCGGCAGGAGTAACTATGACTCTCTTAAGGTAGCCAAATGCCTCGTCACTCTGCGAAATTTACTTGAAAACTCGAGGATATCGTCGTTGGAGTAACTCAGGCAACGTGAAGGTGGACTTGTTGCAGCATTTCACTTCTGCATGGACAGGCCGCAGTACGAACTAAAGAGAGGATAGATTCAAAGAAAAGCGAGCAGCTGGCAGCAGGAACTATGACTCTCTTAAGGTAGCTAAATGCCTCGTCATCCGGCGAAGTACATTTGCAAACTCGAGAGACTCGTAGTGTGAGTAACTGTGACGACGTTAAGGTGGACATACAGTGGCATATCGGTTCTGTAGGACTGGCCATAGCAAGAATGTTAAAGGCCTAAAGAAATGGGAGCAGCCCGCAGGAGTAACTATGACTCTCTTAAGGTTGCCAAATGCCTCGTCACTCTGCGAAATTTACTTGAAAACTCGAGGATATCGTCGTTGGAGTAACTCAGGCAACGTGAAGGTGGACTTGTTGCAGCATTTCACTTCTGCATGGACAGGCCGCAGTACGAACTAAAGAGAGGATAGATTCAAAGAAAAGCGAGCAGCTGGCAGCAGGAACTATGACTCTCTTAAGGTAGCTAAATGCCTCGTCATCCGGCGAAGTACATTTGCAAACTCGAGAGACTCGTAGTGTGAGTAACTGTGACGACGTTAAGGTGGACATACAGTGGCATATCGGTTCTGTAGGACTGGCCATAGCAAGAATGTTAAAGGCCTAAAGAAATGGGAGCAGCCCGCAGGAGTAACTATGACTCTCTTAAGGTTGCCAAATGCCTCGTCACTCTGCGAAATTTACTTGAAAACTCGAGGATATCGTCGTTGGAGTAACTCAGGCAACGTGAAGGTGGACTTGTTGCAGCATTTCGCTTCTGCATGGACAGGCCGCAGTACGAACTAAAGAGAGGATAGATTCAAAGAAAAGCGAGCAGCTGGCAGCAGGAACTATGACTCTCTTAAGGTAGCTACATGCCTCGTCATCCGGCGAATTACATTTGCAAACTCGAGAGAGTCGTAGTGTGAGTAACTGTGACGACGTTAAGGTGGACATACAGTGGCATATCGGTTCTGTAGGACTGGCCATAGCAAGAATGTTAAAGGCCTAAAGAAATGGGAGCAGCCGGCAGGAGTAACTATGACTCTCTTAAGGTAGCCAAATGCCTCGTCACTCTGCGAAATTTACTTGAAAACTCGAGGATATCGTCGTTGGAGTAACTCAGGCAACGTGAAGGTGGACTTGTTGCAGCATTTCGCTTCTGCATGGACAGGCCGCAGTACGAACTAAAGAGAGGATAGATTCAAAGAAAAGCGAGCAGCTGGCAGCAGGAACTATGAGTCTCTTAAGGTAGCTAAATGCCTCGTCATCCGGCGAAGTACATTTGCAAACTCGAGAGACTCGTAGTGTGAGTAACTGTGACGACGTTAAGGTGGACATACAGTGGCATATCGGTTCTGTAGGACTGGCCATAGCAAGAATGTTAAAGGCCTAAAGAAATGGGAGCAGCCGGCAGGAGTAACTATGACTCTCTTAAGGTAGCCAAATGCCTCGTCACTCTGCGAAATTTACTTGAAAACTCGAGGATATCGTCGTTGGAGTAACTCAGGCAACGTGAAGGTGGACTTGTTGCAGCATTTCGCTTCTGCATGGACAGGCCGCAGTACGAACTAAAGAGAGGATAGATTCAAAGAAAAGCGAGCAGCTGGCAGCAGGAACTATGACTCTCTTAAGGTAGCTAAATGCCTCGTCATCCGGCGAAGTACATTTGCAAACTCGAGAGACTCGTAGTGTGAGTAACTGTGACGACGTTAAGGTGGACATACAGTTGCATATCGGTTCTGTAGGACTGGCCATAGCAAGAATGTTAAAGGCCTAAAGAAATGGGAGCAGCCCGCAGGAGTAACTATGACTCTCTTAAGGTAGCCAAATGCCTCGTCACTCTGCGAAATTTACTTGAAAACTCGAGGATATCGTCGTTGGAGTAACTCAGGCAACGTGAAGGTGGACTTGTTGCAGCATTTCGCTTCTGCATGGACAGGCCGCAGTACGAACTAAAGAGAGGATAGATTCAAAGAAAAGCGAGCAGCTGGCAGCAGGAACTATGACTCTCTTAAGGTAGCTAAATGCCTCGTCATCCGGCGAAGTACATTTGCAAACTCGAGAGACTCGTAGTGTGAGTAACTGTGACGACGTTAAGGTGGACATACAGTGGCATATCGGTTCTGTAGGACTGGCCATAGCAAGAATGTTAAAGGCCTAAAGAAATGGGAGCAGCCGGCAGGAGTAACTATGACTCTCTTAAGGTAGCCAAATGCCTCGTCACTCTGCGAAATTTACTTGAAAACTCGAGGATATCGTCGTTGGAGTAACTCAGGCAACGTGAAGGTGGACTTGTTGCAGCATTTCGCTTCTGCATGGACAGGCCGCAGTACGAACTAAAGAGAGGATAGATTCAAAGAAAAGCGAGCAGCTGGCAGCAGGAACTATGACTCTCTTAAGGTAGCTACATGCCTCGTCATCCGGCGAATTACATTTGCAAACTCGAGAGAGTCGTAGTGTGAGTAACTGTGACGACGTTAAGGTGGACATACAGTGGCATATCGGTTCTGTAGGACTGGCCATAGCAAGAATGTTAAAGGCCTAAAGAAATGGGAGCAGCCGGCAGGAGTAACTATGACTCTCTTAAGGTAGCCAAATGCCTCGTCACTCTGCGAAATTTACTTGAAAACTCGAGGATATCGTCGTTGGAGTAACTCAGGCAACGTGAAGGTGGACTTGTTGCAGCATTTCGCTTCTGCATGGACAGGCCGCAGTACGAACTAAAGAGAGGATAGATTCAAAGAAAAGCGAGCAGCTGGCAGCAGGAACTATGACTCTCTTAAGGTAGCTAAATGCCTCGTCATCCGGCGAAGTACATTTGCAAACTCGAGAGACTCGTAGTGTGAGTAACTGTGACGACGTTAAGGTGGACATACAGTGGCATATCGGTTCTGTAGGACTGGCCATAGCAAGAATGTTAAAGGCCTAAAGAAATGGGAGCAGCCGGCAGGAGTAACTATGACTCTCTTAAGGTAGCCAAATGCCTCGTCACTCTGCGAAATTTACTTGAAAACTCGAGGATATCGTCGTTGGAGTAACTCAGGCAACGTGAAGGTGGACTTGTTGCAGCATTTCGCTTCTGCATGGACAGGCCGCAGTACGAACTAAAGAGAGGATAGATTCAAAGAAAAGCGAGCAGCTGGCAGCAGGAACTATGACTCTCTTAAGGTAGCTAAATGCCTCGTCATCCGGCGAAGTACATTTGCAAACTCGAGAGACTCGTAGTGTGAGTAACTGTGACGACGTTAAGGTGGACATACAGTTGCATATCGGTTCTGTAGGACTGGCCATAGCAAGAATGTTAAAGGCCTAAAGAAATGGGAGCAGCCCGCAGGAGTAACTATGACTCTCTTAAGGTAGCCAAATGCCTCGTCACTCTGCGAAATTTACTTGAAAACTCGAGGATATCGTCGTTGGAGTAACTCAGGCAACGTGAAGGTGGACTTGTTGCAGCATTTCGCTTCTGCATGGACAGGCCGCAGTACGAACTAAAGAGAGGATAGATTCAAAGAAAAGCGAGCAGCTGGCAGCAGGAACTATGACTCTCTTAAGGTAGCTAAATGCCTCGTCATCCGGCGAAGTACATTTGCAAACTCGAGAGACTCGTAGTGTGAGTAACTGTGACGACGTTAAGGTGGACATACAGTGGCATATCGGTTCTGTAGGACTGGCCATAGCAAGAATGTTAAAGGCCTAAAGAAATGGGAGCAGCCGGCAGGAGTAACTATGACTCTCTTAAGGTAGCCAAATGCCTCGTCACTCTGCGAAATTTACTTGAAAACTCGAGGATATCGTCGTTGGAGTAACTCAGGCAACGTGAAGGTGGACTTGTTGCAGCATTTCGCTTCTGCATGGACAGGCCGCAGTACGAAATAAAGAGAGGATAGATTCAAAGAAAAGGGAGCAGCTGGCAGCATGAACTATGACTCTCTTAAGGTAGCCAAATGCCTCGTCATCCGGCGAATTACATTTGCAAACTCGAGAGAGTCGTAGTGTGAGTAACTGTGACGACGTTAAGGTGGACATACAGTGGCATATCGGTTCTGTAGGACTGGCCATAGCAAGAATGTTAAAGCCCTAAAGAAATGGGAGCAGCCCGCAGGAGTAACTATGACTCTCTTAAGGTAGCCAAATGCCTCGTCTCTCTGCAAGAATGTTAAAGCCCTAAAGAAATGGGAGCAGCCCGCAGGAGTAACTATGACTCTCTTAAGGTAGCCAAATGCCTCGTCACTCTGCGAAATTTACTTGAAAACTCGAGGATATCGTCGTTGGAGTAACTCAGGCAACGTGAAGGTGGACTTGTTGCAGCATTTCGCTTCTGCATGGACAGGCCGCAGTACGAACTAAAGAGAGGATAGATTCAAAGAAAAGCGAGCAGCTGGCAGCAGGAACTATGACTCTCTTAAGGTAGCTAAATGCCTCGTCATCCGGCGAAGTACATTTGCAAACTCGAGAGACTCGTAGTGTGAGTAACTGTGACGACGTTAAGGTGGACATACAGTGGCATATCGGTTCTGTAGGACTGGCCATAGCAAGAATGTTAAAGGCCTAAAGAAATGGGAGCAGCCATGACTCTCTTAAGGTAGCCAAATGCCTCGTCACTCTGCGAAATTTACTTGAAAACTCGAGGATATCGTCGTTGGAGTAACTCAGGCAACGTGAAGGTGGACTTGTTGCAGCATTTCGCTTCTGCATGGACAGGCCGCAGTACGAACTAAAGAGAGGATAGATTCAAAGAAAAGCGAGCAGCTGGCAGCAGGAACTATGACTCTCTTAAGGTAGCTAAATGCCTCGTCATCCGGCGAAGTACATTTGCAAACTCGAGAGACTCGTAGTGTGAGTAACTGTGACGACGTTAAGGTGGACATACAGTTGCATATCGGTTCTGTAGGACTGGCCATAGCAAGAATGTTAAAGGCCTAAAGAAATGGGAGCAGCCCGCAGGAGTAACTATGACTCTCTTAAGGTAGCCAAATGCCTCGTCACTCTGCGAAATTTACTTGAAAACTCGAGGATATCGTCGTTGGAGTAACTCAGGCAACGTGAAGGTGGACTTGTTGCAGCATTTCGCTTCTGCATGGACAGGCCGCAGTACGAACTAAAGAGAGGATAGATTCAAAGAAAAGCGAGCAGCTGGCAGCAGGAACTATGACTCTCTTAAGGTAGCTAAATGCCTCGTCATCCGGCGAAGTACATTTGCAAACTCGAGAGACTCGTAGTGTGAGTAACTGTGACGACGTTAAGGTGGACATACAGTGGCATATCGGTTCTGTAGGACTGGCCATAGCAAGAATGTTAAAGGCCTAAAGAAATGGGAGCAGCCGGCAGGAGTAACTATGACTCTCTTAAGGTAGCCAAATGCCTCGTCACTCTGCGAAATTTACTTGAAAACTCGAGGATATCGTCGTTGGAGTAACTCAGGCAACGTGAAGGTGGACTTGTTGCAGCATTTCGCTTCTGCATGGACAGGCCGCAGTACGAAATAAAGAGAGGATAGATTCAAAGAAAAGGGAGCAGCTGGCAGCATGAACTATGACTCTCTTAAGGTAGCCAAATGCCTCGTCATCCGGCGAATTACATTTGCAAACTCGAGAGAGTCGTAGTGTGAGTAACTGTGACGACGTTAAGGTGGACATACAGTGGCATATCGGTTCTGTAGGACTGGCCATAGCAAGAATGTTAAAGCCCTAAAGAAATGGGAGCAGCCGGCAGGAGTAACTATGACTCTCTTAAGGTAGCCAAATGCCTCGTCACTCTGCGAAATTTACTTGAAAACTCGAGGATATCGTCGTTGGAGTAACTCAGGCAACGTGAAGGTGGACTTGTTGCAGCATTTCGCTTCTGCATGGACAGGCCGCAGTACGAACTAAAGAGAGGATAGATTCAAAGAAAAGCGAGCAGCTGGCAGCAGGAACTATGACTCTCTTAAGGTAGCTACATGCCTCGTCATCCGGCGAATTACATTTGCAAACTCGAGAGAGTCGTAGTGTGAGTAACTGTGACGACGTTAAGGTGGACATACAGTGGCATATCGGTTCTGTAGGACTGGCCATAGCAAGAATGTTAAAGGCCTAAAGAAATGGGAGCAGCCGGCAGGAGTAACTATGACTCTCTTAAGGTAGCCAAATGCCTCGTCACTCTGCGAAATTTACTTGAAAACTCGAGGATATCGTCGTTGGAGTAACTCAGGCAACGTGAAGGTGGACTTGTTGCAGCATTTCGCTTCTGCATGGACAGGCCGCAGTACGAACTAAAGAGAGGATAGATTCAAAGAAAAGCGAGCAGCTGGCAGCAGGAACTATGACTCTCTTAAGGTAGCTAAATGCCTCGTCATCCGGCGAAGTACATTTGCAAACTCGAGAGACTCGTAGTGTGAGTAACTGTGACGACGTTAAGGTGGACATACAGTGGCATATCGGTTCTGTAGGACTGGCCATAGCAAGAATGTTAAAGGCCTAAAGAAATGGGAGCAGCCCGCAGGAGTAACTATGACTCTCTTAAGGTTGCCAAATGCCTCGTCACTCTGCGAAATTTACTTGAAAACTCGAGGATATCGTCGTTGGAGTAACTCAGGCAACGTGAAGGTGGACTTGTTGCAGCATTTCGCTTCTGCATGGACAGGCCGCAGTACGAACTAAAGAGAGGATAGATTCAAAGAAAAGCGAGCAGCTGGCAGCAGGAACTATGACTCTCTTAAGGTAGCTACATGCCTCGTCATCCGGCGAATTACATTTGCAAACTCGAGAGAGTCGTAGTGTGAGTAACTGTGACGACGTTAAGGTGGACATACAGTGGCATATCGGTTCTGTAGGACTGGCCATAGCAAGAATGTTAAAGCCCTAAAGAAATGGGAGCAGCCGGCAGGAGTAACTATGACTCTCTTAAGGTAGCCAAATGCCTCGTCACTCTGCGAAATTTACTTGAAAACTCGAGGATATCGTCGTTGGAGTAACTCAGGCAACGTGAAGGTGGACTTGTTGCAGCATTTCGCTTCTGCATGGACAGGCCGCAGTACGAACTAAAGAGAGGATAGATTCAAAGAAAAGCGAGCAGCTGGCAGCAGGAACTATGACTCTCTTAAGGTAGCTACATGCCTCGTCATCCGGCGAATTACATTTGCAAACTCGAGAGAGTCGTAGTGTGAGTAACTGTGACGACGTTAAGGTGGACATACAGTGGCATATCGGTTCTGTAGGACTGGCCATAGCAAGAATGTTAAAGGCCTAAAGAAATGGGAGCAGCCGGCAGGAGTAACTATGACTCTCTTAAGGTAGCCAAATGCCTCGTCACTCTGCGAAATTTACTTGAAAACTCGAGGATATCGTCGTTGGAGTAACTCAGGCAACGTGAAGGTGGACTTGTTGCAGCATTTCGCTTCTGCATGGACAGGCCGCAGTACGAACTAAAGAGAGGATAGATTCAAAGAAAAGCGAGCAGCTGGCAGCAGGAACTATGACTCTCTTAAGGTAGCTAAATGCCTCGTCATCCGGCGAAGTACATTTGCAAACTCGAGAGACTCGTAGTGTGAGTAACTGTGACGACGTTAAGGTGGACATACAGTGGCATATCGGTTCTGTAGGACTGGCCATAGCAAGAATGTTAAAGGCCTAAAGAAATGGGAGCAGCCGGCAGGAGTAACTATGACTCTCTTAAGGTAGCCAAATGCCTCGTCACTCTGCGAAATTTACTTGAAAACTCGAGGATATCGTCGTTGGAGTAACTCAGGCAACGTGAAGGTGGACTTGTTGCAGCATTTCGCTTCTGCATGGACAGGCCGCAGTACGAACTAAAGAGAGGATAGATTCAAAGAAAAGCGAGCAGCTGGCAGCAGGAACTATGACTCTCTTAAGGTAGCTAAATGCCTCGTCATCCGGCGAAGTACATTTGCAAACTCGAGAGACTCGTAGTGTGAGTAACTGTGACGACGTTAAGGTGGACATACAGTTGCATATCGGTTCTGTAGGACTGGCCATAGCAAGAATGTTAAAGGCCTAAAGAAATGGGAGCAGCCCGCAGGAGTAACTATGACTCTCTTAAGGTAGCCAAATGCCTCGTCACTCTGCGAAATTTACTTGAAAACTCGAGGATATCGTCGTTGGAGTAACTCAGGCAACGTGAAGGTGGACTTGTTGCAGCATTTCGCTTCTGCATGGACAGGCCGCAGTACGAACTAAAGAGAGGATAGATTCAAAGAAAAGCGAGCAGCTGGCAGCAGGAACTATGACTCTCTTAAGGTAGCTAAATGCCTCGTCATCCGGCGAAGTACATTTGCAAACTCGAGAGACTCGTAGTGTGAGTAACTGTGACGACGTTAAGGTGGACATACAGTGGCATATCGGTTCTGTAGGACTGGCCATAGCAAGAATGTTAAAGGCCTAAAGAAATGGGAGCAGCCCGCAGGAGTAACTATGACTCTCTTAAGGTAGCCAAATGCCTCGTCACTCTGCGAAATTTACTTGAAAACTCGAGGATATCGTCGTTGGAGTAACTCAGGCAACGTGAAGGTGGACTTGTTGCAGCATTTCGCTTCTGCATGGACAGGCCGCAGTACGAACTAAAGAGAGGATAGATTCAAAGAAAAGCGAGCAGCTGGCAGCAGGAACTATGACTCTCTTAAGGTAGCTAAATGCCTCGTCATCCGGCGAAGTACATTTGCAAACTCGAGAGACTCGTAGTGTGAGTAACTGTGACGACGTTAAGGTGGACATACAGTGGCATATCGGTTCTGTAGGACTGGCCATAGCAAGAATGTTAAAGGCCTAAAGAAATGGGAGCAGCCGGCAGGAGTAACTATGACTCTCTTAAGGTAGCCAAATGCCTCGTCACTCTGCGAAATTTACTTGAAAACTCGAGGATATCGTCGTTGGAGTAACTCAGGCAACGTGAAGGTGGACTTGTTGCAGCATTTCGCTTCTGCATGGACAGGCCGCAGTACGAACTAAAGAGAGGATAGATTCAAAGAAAAGCGAGCAGCTGGCAGCAGGAACTATGACTCTCTTAAGGTAGCTAAATGCCTCGTCATCCGGCGAAGTACATTTGCAAACTCGAGAGACTCGTAGTGTGAGTAACTGTGACGACGTTAAGGTGGACATACAGTGGCATATCGGTTCTGTAGGACTGGCCATAGCAAGAATGTTAAAGGCCTAAAGAAATGGGAGCAGCCGGCAGGAGTAACTATGACTCTCTTAAGGTAGCCAAATGCCTCGTCACTCTGCGAAATTTACTTGAAAACTCGAGGATATCGTCGTTGGAGTAACTCAGGCAACGTGAAGGTGGACTTGTTGCAGCATTTCGCTTCTGCATGGACAGGCCGCAGTACGAACTAAAGAGAGGATAGATTCAAAGAAAAGCGAGCAGCTGGCAGCAGGAACTATGACTCTCTTAAGGTAGCTAAATGCCTCGTCATCCGGCGAAGTACATTTGCAAACTCGAGAGACTCGTAGTGTGAGTAACTGTGACGACGTTAAGGTGGACATACAGTTGCATATCGGTTCTGTAGGACTGGCCATAGCAAGAATGTTAAAGGCCTAAAGAAATGGGAGCAGCCCGCAGGAGTAACTATGACTCTCTTAAGGTAGCCAAATGCCTCGTCACTCTGCGAAATTTACTTGAAAACTCGAGGATATCGTCGTTGGAGTAACTCAGGCAACGTGAAGGTGGACTTGTTGCAGCATTTCGCTTCTGCATGGACAGGCCGCAGTACGAACTAAAGAGAGGATAGATTCAAAGAAAAGCGAGCAGCTGGCAGCAGGAACTATGACTCTCTTAAGGTAGCTAAATGCCTCGTCATCCGGCGAAGTACATTTGCAAACTCGAGAGACTCGTAGTGTGAGTAACTGTGACGACGTTAAGGTGGACATACAGTGGCATATCGGTTCTGTAGGACTGGCCATAGCAAGAATGTTAAAGGCCTAAAGAAATGGGAGCAGCCGGCAGGAGTAACTATGACTCTCTTAAGGTAGCCAAATGCCTCGTCACTCTGCGAAATTTACTTGAAAACTCGAGGATATCGTCGTTGGAGTAACTCAGGCAACGTGAAGGTGGACTTGTTGCAGCATTTCACTTCTGCATGGACAGGCCGCAGTACGAACTAAAGAGAGGATAGATTCAAAGAAAAGCGAGCAGCTGGCAGCAGGAACTATGACTCTCTTAAGGTAGCTAAATGCCTCGTCATCCGGCGAAGTACATTTGCAAACTCGAGAGACTCGTAGTGTGAGTAACTGTGACGACGTTAAGGTGGACATACAGTGGCATATCGGTTCTGTAGGACTGGCCATAGCAAGAATGTTAAAGGCCTAAAGAAATGGGAGCAGCCCGCAGGAGTAACTATGACTCTCTTAAGGTTGCCAAATGCCTCGTCACTCTGCGAAATTTACTTGAAAACTCGAGGATATCGTCGTTGGAGTAACTCAGGCAACGTGAAGGTGGACTTGTTGCAGCATTTCGCTTCTGCATGGACAGGCCGCAGTACGAACTAAAGAGAGGATAGATTCAAAGAAAAGCGAGCAGCTGGCAGCAGGAACTATGACTCTCTTAAGGTAGCTAAATGCCTCGTCATCCGGCGAAGTACATTTGCAAACTCGAGAGACTCGTAGTGTGAGTAACTGTGACGACGTTAAGGTGGACATACAGTGGCATATCGGTTCTGTAGGACTGGCCATAGCAAGAATGTTAAAGGCCTAAAGAAATGGGAGCAGCCGGCAGGAGTAACTATGACTCTCTTAAGGTAGCCAAATGCCTCGTCACTCTGCGAAATTTACTTGAAAACTCGAGGATATCGTCGTTGGAGTAACTCAGGCAACGTGAAGGTGGACTTGTTGCAGCATTTCACTTCTGCATGGACAGGCCGCAGTACGAACTAAAGAGAGGATAGATTCAAAGAAAAGCGAGCAGCTGGCAGCAGGAACTATGACTCTCTTAAGGTAGCTAAATGCCTCGTCATCCGGCGAAGTACATTTGCAAACTCGAGAGACTCGTAGTGTGAGTAACTGTGACGACGTTAAGGTGGACATACAGTGGCATATCGGTTCTGTAGGACTGGCCATAGCAAGAATGTTAAAGGCCTAAAGAAATGGGAGCAGCCCGCAGGAGTAACTATGACTCTCTTAAGGTTGCCAAATGCCTCGTCACTCTGCGAAATTTACTTGAAAACTCGAGGATATCGTCGTTGGAGTAACTCAGGCAACGTGAAGGTGGACTTGTTGCAGCATTTCGCTTCTGCATGGACAGGCCGCAGTACGAACTAAAGAGAGGATAGATTCAAAGAAAAGCGAGCAGCTGGCAGCAGGAACTATGACTCTCTTAAGGTAGCTACATGCCTCGTCATCCGGCGAATTACATTTGCAAACTCGAGAGAGTCGTAGTGTGAGTAACTGTGACGACGTTAAGGTGGACATACAGTGGCATATCGGTTTCTGTAGGACTGGCCATAGCAAGAATGTTAAAGCCCTAAAGAAATGGGAGCAGCCGGCAGGAGTAACTATGACTCTCTTAAGGTAGCCAAATGCCTCGTCACTCTGCGAAATTTACTTGAAAACTCGAGGATATCGTCGTTGGAGTAACTCAGGCAACGTGAAGGTGGACTTGTTGCAGCATTTCGCTTCTGCATGGACAGGCCGCAGTACGAACTAAAGAGAGGATAGATTCAAAGAAAAGCGAGCAGCTGGGCAAGCAGGAACTATGACTCTCTTAAGGTAGCTACATGCCTCGTCATCCGGCGAATTACATTTGCAAACTCGAGAGAGTCGTAGTGTGAGTAACTGTGACGACGTTAAGGTGGGACATACAGTGGCATATCGGTTCTGTAGGACTGGCCATAGCAAGAATGTTAAAGGCCTAAAGAAATGGGAGCAGCCGGCAGGAGTAACTATGACTCTCTTAAGGTAGCCCAAATGCCTCGTCACTCTGCGAAATTTACTTGAAAACTCGAGGATATCGTCGTTGGAGTAACTCAGGCAACGTGAAGGTGGACTTGTTGCAGCATTTCGCTTCTGCATGGACAGGCCGCAGTACGAACTAAAGAGAGGATAGATTCAAAGAAAAGCGAGCAGCTGGCAGCAGGAACTATGACTCTCTTAAGGTAGCTAAATGCCTCGTCATCCGGCGAAGTACATTTGCAAACTCGAGAGACTCGTAGTGTGAGTAACTGTGACGACGTTAAGGTGGACATACAGTGGCATATCGGTTCTGTAGGACTGGCCATAGCAAGAATGTTAAAGGCCTAAAGAAATGGGAGCAGCCGGCAGGAGTAACTATGACTCTCTTAAGGTAGCCAAATGCCTCGTCACTCTGCGAAATTTACTTGAAAACTCGAGGATATCGTCGTTGGAGTAACTCAGGCAACGTGAAGGTGGACTTGTTGCAGCATTTCGCTTCTGCATGGACAGGCCGCAGTACGAACTAAAGAGAGGATAGATTCAAAGAAAAGCGAGCAGCTGGCAGCAGGGAACTATGACTCTCTTAAGGTAGCTAAATGCCTCGTCATCCGGCGAAGTACATTTGCAAACTCGAGAGACTCGTAGTGTGAGTAACTGTGACGACGTTAAGGTGGACATACAGTTGCATATCGGTTCTGTAGGGACTGGCCATAGCAAGAAATGTTAAAGGCCTAAAGAAATGGGAGCAGCCCGCAGGAGTAACTATGACTCTCTTAAGGTAGCCAAATGCCTCGTCACTCTGCGAAATTTACTTGAAAACTCGAGGATATCGTCGTTGGAGTAACTCAGGCAACGTGAAGGTGTGACTTGTTGCAGCATTTCGCTTCTGCATGGACAGGCCGCAGTACGAACTAAAGAGAGGATAGATTCAAAGAAAAGCGAGCAGCTGGCAGCAGGAACTATGACTCTCTTAAGGTAGCTAAATGCCTCGTCATCCGGCGAAGTACATTTGCAAACTCGAGAGACTCGTAGTGTGAGTAACTGTGACGACGTTAAGGTGGACATACAGTGGCATATCGGTTCTGTAGGACTGGCCATAGCAAGAATGTTAAAGGCCTAAAGAAATGGGAGCAGCCAGCAGGAGTAACTATGACTCTCTTAAGGTAGCCAAATGCCTCGTCACTCTGCGAAATTTACTTGAAAACTCGAGGATATCGTCGTTGGAGTAACTCAGGCAACGTGAAGGTGGACTTGTTGCAGCATTTCGCTTCTGCATGGACAGGCCGCAGTACGAACTAAAGAGAGGATAGATTCAAAGAAAAGCGAGCAGCTGGCAGCAGGAACTATGACTCTCTTAAGGTAGCTAAATGCCTCGTCATCCGGCGAAGTACATTTGCAAACTCGAGAGACTCGTAGTGTGAGTAACTGTGACGACGTTAAGGTGGACATACAGTGCATATCGGTTCTGTAGGACTGGCCATAGCAAGAATGTTAAAGGCCTAAAGAAATGGGAGCAGCCGGCAGGAGTAACTATGACTCTCTTAAGGTAGCCAAATGCCTCGTCACTCTGCGAAATTTACTTGAAAACTCGAGGATATCGTCGTTGGAGTAACTCAGGCAACGTGAAGGTGGACTTGTTGCAGCATTTCGCTTCTGCATGGACAGGCCGCAGTACGAACTAAAGAGAGGATAGATTCAAAGAAAAGCGAGCAGCTGGCAGCAGGAACTATGACTCTCTTAAGGTAGCTAAATGCCTCGTCATCCGGCGAAGTACATTTGCAAACTCGAGAGACTCGTAGTGTGAGTAACTGTGACGACGTTAAGGTGGACATACAGTGGCATATCGGTTCTGTAGGACTGGCCATAGCAAGAATGTTAAAGGCCTAAAGAAATGGGAGCAGCCCGGCAGGAGTAACTATGACTCTCTTAAGGTAGCCAAATGCCTCGTCACTCTGCGAAATTTACTTGAAAACTCGAGGATATCGTCGTTGGAGTAACTCAGGCAACGTGAAGGTGGACTTGTTGCAGCATTTCGCTTCTGCATGGACAGGCCGCAGTACGAACTAAAGAGAGGATAGATTCAAAGAAAAGCGAGCAGCTGGCAGCAGGAACTATGACTCTCTTAAGGTAGCTAAATGCCTCGTCATCCGGCGAAGTACATTTGCAAACTCGAGAGACTCGTAGTGTGAGTAACTGTGACGACGTTAAGGTGGACATACAGTTGCATATCGGTTCTGTAGGACTGGCCATAGCAAGAATGTTAAAGGCCTAAAGAAATGGGAGCAGCCCGCAGGAGTAACTATGACTCTCTTAAGGTAGCCAAATGCCTCGTCACTCTGCGAAATTTACTTGAAAACTCGAGGATATCGTCGTTGGAGTAACTCAGGCAACGTGAAGGTGGACTTGTTGCAGCATTTCGCTTCTGCATGGACAGGCCGCAGTACGAACTAAAGAGAGGATAGATTCAAAGAAAAGCGAGCAGCTGGCAGCAGGAACTATGACTCTCTTAAGGTAGCTAAATGCCTCGTCATCCGGCGAAGTACATTTGCAAACTCGAGAGACTCGTAGTGTGAGTAACTGTGACGACGTTAAGGTGGACATACAGTGGCATATCGGTTCTGTAGGACTGGCCATAGCAAGAATGTTAAAGGCCTAAAGAAATGGGGAGCAGCCCGCAGGAGTAACTATGACTCTCTTAAGGTAGCCAAATGCCTCGTCACTCTGCGAAATTTACTTGAAAACTCGAGGATATCGTCGTTGGAGTAACTCAGGCAACGTGAAGGTGGACTTGTTGCAGCATTTCGCTTCTGCATGGACAGGCCGCAGTACGAACTAAAGAGAGGATAGATTCAAAGAAAAGCGAGCAGCTGGCAGCAGGAACTATGACTCTCTTAAGGTAGCTAAATGCCTCGTCATCCGGCGAAGTACATTTGCAAACTCGAGAGACTCGTAGTGTGAGTAACTGTGACGACGTTAAGGTGGACATACAGTGGCATATCGGTTCTGTAGGACTGGCCATAGCAAGAATGTTTAAAGGCCTAAAGAAATGGGAGCAGCCGGCAGGAGTAACTATGACTCTCTTAAGGTAGCCAAATGCCTCGTCACTCTGCGAAATTTACTTGAAAACTCGAGGATATCGTCGTTGGAGTAACTCAGGCAACGTGAAGGTGGACTTGTTGCAGCATTTCGCTTTCTGCATGGACAGGCCGCAGTACGAACTAAAGAGAGGATAGATTCAAAGAAAAGCGAGCAGCTGGCAGCAGGAACTATGACTCTCTTAAGGTAGCTACATGCCTCGTCATCCGGCGAATTACATTTGCAAACTCGAGAGAGTCGTAGTGTGAGTAACTGTGACGACGTTAAGGTGGACATACAGTGGCATATCGGTTCTGTAGGACTGGCCATAGCAAGAATGTTAAAGGCCTAAAGAAATGGGAGCAGCCGGCAGGAGTAACTATGACTCTCTTAAGGTAGCCAAATGCCTCGTCACTCTGCGAAATTTACTTGAAAACTCGAGGATATCGTCGTTGGAGTAACTCAGGCAACGTGAAGGTGGACTTGTTGCAGCATTTCGCTTCTGCATGGACAGGCCGCAGTACGAACTAAAGAGAGGATAGATTCAAAGAAAAGCGAGCAGCTGGCAGCAGGAACTATGACTCTCTTAAGGTAGCTACATGCCTCGTCATCCGGGCGAATTACATTTGCAAACTCGAGAGAGTCGTAGTGTGAGTAACTGTGACGACGTTAAGGTGGACATACAGTGGCATATCGGTTCTGTAGGACTGGCCATAGCAAGAATGTTAAAGGCCTAAAGAAATGGGAGCAGCCGGCAGGAGTAACTATGACTCTCTTCAAGGTAGCCAAATGCCTCGTCACTCTGCGAAATTTACTTGAAAACTCGAGGATATCGTCGTTGGAGTAACTCAGGCAACGTGAAGGTGGACTTGTTGCAGCATTTCGCTTCTGCATGGACAGGCCGCAGTACGAACTAAAGAGAGGATAGATTCAAAGAAAAGCGAGCAGCTGGCAGCAGGAACTATGACTCTCTTAAGGTAGCTAAATGCCTCGTCATCCGGCGAAGTACATTTGCAAACTCGAGAGACTCGTAGTGTGAGTAACTGTGACGACGTTAAGGTGGACATACAGTGGCATATCGGTTCTGTAGGACTGGCCATAGCAAGAATGTTAAAGGCCTAAAGAAATGGGAGCAGCCGGCAGGAGTAACTATGACTCTCTTAAGGTAGCCAAATGCCTCGTCACTCTGCGAAATTTACTTGAAAACTCGAGGATATCGTCGTTGGAGTAACTCAGGCAACGTGAAGGTGGACTTGTTGCAGCATTTCGCTTCTGCATGGACAGGCCGCAGTACGAACTAAAGAGAGGATAGATTCAAAGAAAAGCGAGCAGCTGGCAGCAGGAACTATGACTCTCTTAAGGTAGCTAAATGCCTCGTCATCCGGCGAAGTACATTTGCAAACTCGAGAGACTCGTAGTGTGAGTAACTGTGACGACGTTAAGGTGGACATACAGTTGCATATCGGTTCTGTAGGACTGGCCATAGCAAGAATGTTAAAGGCCTAAAGAAATGGGAGCAGCCCGCAGGAGTAACTATGACTCTCTTAAGGTAGCCAAATGCCTCGTCACTCTGCGAAATTTACTTGAAAACTCGAGGATATCGTCGTTGGAGTAACTCAGGCAACGTGAAGGTGGACTTGTTGCAGCATTTCGCTTCTGCATGGACAGGCCGCAGTACGAACTAAAGAGAGGATAGATTCAAAGAAAAGCGAGCAGCTGGCAGCAGGAACTATGACTCTCTTAAGGTAGCTAAATGCCTCGTCATCCGGCGAAGTACATTTGCAAACTCGAGAGACTCGTAGTGTGAGTAACTGTGACGACGTTAAGGTGGACATACAGTGGCATATCGGTTCTGTAGGACTGGCCATAGCAAGAATGTTAAAGGCCTAAAGAAATGGGAGCAGCCCGCCAGGAGTAACTATGACTCTCTTAAGGTAGCCAAATGCCTCGTCACTCTGCGAAATTTACTTGAAAACTCGAGGATATCGTCGTTGGAGTAACTCAGGCAACGTGAAGGTGGACTTGTTGCAGCATTTCGCTTCTGCATGGACAGGCCGCAGTACGAACTAAAGAGAGGATAGATTCAAAGAAAAGCGAGCAGCTGGCAGCAGGAACTATGACTCTCTTAAGGTAGCTAAATGCCTCGTCATCCGGCGAAGTACATTTGCAAACTCGAGAGACTCGTAGTGTGAGTAACTGTGACGACGTTAAGGTGGACATACAGTGGCATATCGGTTCTGTAGGACTGGCCATAGCAAGAATGTTAAAGGCCTAAAGAAATGGGAGCAGCCGGCAGGAGTAACTATGACTCTCTTAAGGTAGCCAAATGCCTCGTCACTCTGCGAAATTTACTTGAAAACTCGAGGATATCGTCGTTGGAGTAACTCAGGCAACCGTGAAGGTGGACTTGTTGCAGCATTTCGCTTCTGCATGGACAGGCCGCAGTACGAACTAAAGAGAGGATAGATTCAAAGAAAAGCGAGCAGCTGGCAGCAGGAACTATGACTCTCTTAAGGTAGCTAAATGCCTCGTCATCCGGCGAAGTACATTTGCAAACTCGAGAGACTCGTAGTGTGAGTAACTGTGACGACGTTAAGGTGGACATACAGTGGCATATCGGTTCTGTAGGACTGGCCATAGCAAGAATGTTAAAGGCCTAAAGAAATGGGAGCAGCCGGCAGGAGTAACTATGACTCTCTTAAGGTAGCCAAATGCCTCGTCACTCTGCGAAATTTACTTGAAAACTCGAGGATATCGTCGTTGGAGTAACTCAGGCAACGTGAAGGTGGACTTTGTTGCAGCATTTCGCTTCTGCATGGACAGGCCGCAGTACGAACTAAAGAGAGGATAGATTCAAAGAAAAGCGAGCAGCTGGCAGCAGGAACTATGACTCTCTTAAGGTAGCTAAATGCCTCGTCATCCGGCGAAGTACATTTGCAAACTCGAGAGACTCGTAGTGTGAGTAACTGTGACGACGTTAAGGTGGACATACAGTTGCATATCGGTTCTGTAGGACTGGCCATAGCAAGAATGTTAAAGGCCTAAAGAAATGGGAGCAGCCCGCAGGAGTAACTATGACTCTCTTAAGGTAGCCAAATGCCTCGTCACTCTGCGAAATTTACTTGAAAACTCGAGGATATCGTCGTTGGAGTAACTCAGGCAACGTGAAGGTGGACTTGTTGCAGCATTTCGCTTCTGCATGGACAGGCCGCAGTACGAACTAAAGAGAGGATAGATTCAAAGAAAAGCGAGCAGCTGGCAGCAGGAACTATGACTCTCTTAAGGTAGCTAAATGCCTCGTCATCCGGCGAAGTACATTTGCAAACTCGAGAGACTCGTAGTGTGAGTAACTGTGACGACGTTAAGGTGGACATACAGTGGCATATCGGTTCTGTAGGACTGGCCATAGCAAGAATGTTAAAGGCCTAAAGAAATGGTGAGCAGCCGGCAGGAGTAACTATGACTCTCTTAAGGTAGCCAAATGCCTCGTCACTCTGCGAAATTTACTTGAAAACTCGAGGATATCGTCGTTGGAGTAACTCAGGCAACGTGAAGGTGGACTTGTTGCAGCATTTCACGTTCTGCATGGACAGGCCGCAGTACGAACTAAAGAGAGGATAGATTCAAAGAAAAGCGAGCAGCTGGCAGCAGGAACTATGACTCTCTTAAGGTAGCTAAATGCCTCGTCATCCGGCGAAGTACATTTGCAAACTCGAGAGACTCGTAGTGTGAGTAACTGTGACGACGTTAAGGTGGACATACAGTGGCATATCGGTTCTGTAGGACTGGCCATAGCAAGAATGTTAAAGGCCTAAAGAAATGGGAGCAGCCCGCAGGAGTAACTATGACTCTCTTAAGGTTGCCAAATGCCTCGTCACTCTGCGAAATTTACTTGAAAACTCGAGGATATCGTCGTTGGAGTAACTCAGGCAACGTGAAGGTGGACTTGTTGCAGCATTTCGCTTCTGCATGGACAGGCCGCAGTACGAACTAAAGAGAGGATAGATTCAAAGAAAAGCGAGCAGCTGGCAGCAGGAACTATGACTCTCTTAAGGTAGCTAAATGCCTCGTCATCCGGCGAAGTACATTTGCAAACTCGAGAGAGACTCGTAGTGTGAGTAACTGTGACGACGTTAAGGTGGACATACAGTGGCATATCGGTTCTGTAGGACTGGCCATAGCAAGAATGTTAAAGGCCTAAAGAAATGGGAGCAGCCGGCAGGAGTAACTATGACTCTCTTAAGGTAGCCAAATGCCTCGTCACTCTGCGAAATTTACTTGAAAACTCGAGGATATCGTCGTTGGAGTAACTCAGGCAACGTGAAGGTGGACTTGTTGCAGCATTTCACTTCTGCATGGACAGGCCAGCAGTACGAACTAAAGAGAGGATAGATTCAAAGAAAAGCGAGCAGCTGCGCAGCAGGAACTTATGACTCTCTTAAGGTAGCTAAATGCCTCGTCATCCGGCGAAGTACATTTGCAAACTCGAGAGACTCGTAGTGTGAGTAACTGTGACGACGTTAAGGTGGACATACAGTGGCATATCGGTTCTGTAGGACTGGCCATAGCAAGAATGTTAAAGGCCTAAAGAAATGGGAGCAGCCCGCAGGAGTAACTATGACTCTCTTAAGGTTGCCAAATGCCTCGTCACTCTGCGAAATTTACTTGAAAACTCGAGGATATCGTCGTTGGAGTAACTCAGGCAACGTGAAGGTGGACTTGTTGCAGCATTTCGCTTCTGCATGGACAGGGCCGCAGTACGAACTAAAGAGAGGATAGATTCAAAGAAAAGCGAGCAGCTGGCAGCAGGAACTATGACTCTCTTAAGGTAGCTACATGCCTCGTCATCCGGCGAATTACATTTGCAAACTCGAGAGAGTCGTAGTGTGAGTAACTGTGACGACGTTAAGGTGGACATACAGTGGCATATCGGTTCTGTAGGACTGGCCATAGCAAGAATGTTAAAGCCCTAAAGAAATGGGGAGCAGCCGGCAGGAGTAACTATGACTCTCTTAAGGTAGCCAAATGCCTCGTCACTCTGCGAAATTTACTTGAAAACTCGAGGATATCGTCGTTGGAGTAACTCAGGCAACGTGAAGGTGGACTTGTTGCAGCATTTCGCTTCTGCATGGACAGGCCGCAGTACGAACTAAAGAGAGGATAGATTCAAAGAAAAGCGAGCAGCTGGCAGCAGGAACTATGACTCTCTTAAGGTAGCTACATGCCTCGTCATCCGGCGAATTACATTTGCAAACTCGAGAGAGTCGTAGTGTGAGTAACTGTGACGACGTTAAGGTGGACATACAGTGGCATATCGGTTCTGTAGGACTGGCCATAGCAAGAATGTTAAAGGCCTAAAGAAATGGGAGCAGCCCGGCAGGAGTAACTATGACTCTCTTAAGGTAGCCAAATGCCTCGTCACTCTGCGAAATTTACTTGAAAACTCGAGGATATCGTCGTTGGAGTAACTCAGGCAACGTGAAGGTGGACTTGTTGCAGCATTTCGCTTCTGCATGGACAGGCCGCAGTACGAACTAAAGAGAGGATAGATTCAAAGAAAAGCGAGCAGCTGGCAGCAGGAACTATGACTCTCTTAAGGTAGCTAAATGCCTCGTCATCCGGCGAAGTACATTTGCAAACTCGAGAGACTCGTAGTGTGAGTAACTGTGACGACGTTAAGGTGGACATACAGTGGCATATCGGTTCTGTAGGACTGGCCATAGCAAGAATGTTAAAGGCCTAAAGAAATGGGAGCAGCCGCAGGAGTAACTATGACTCTCTTAAGGTAGCCAAATGCCTCGTCACTCTGCGAAATTTACTTGAAAACTCGAGGATATCGTCGTTGGAGTAACTCAGGCAACGTGAAGGTGGACTTGTTGCAGCATTTCGCTTCTGCATGGACAGGCCGCAGTACGAACTAAAGAGAGGATAGATTCAAAGAAAAGCGAGCAGCTGGCAGCAGGAACTATGACTCTCTTAAGGTAGCTAAATGCCTCGTCATCCGGCGAAGTACATTTGCAAACTCGAGAGACTCGTAGTGTGAGTAACTGTGACGACGTTAAGGTGGACATACAGTTGCATATCGGTTCTGTAGGACTGGCCATAGCAAGAATGTTAAAGGCCTAAAGAAATGGGAGCAGCCCGCAGGAGTAACTATGACTCTCTTAAGGTAGCCAAATGCCTCGTCACTCTGCGAAATTTACTTGAAAACTCGAGGATATCGTCGTTGGAGTAACTCAGGCAACGTGAAGGTGGACTTGTTGCAGCATTTCGCTTCTGCATGGACAGGCCGCAGTACGAACTAAAGAGAGGATAGATTCAAAGAAAAGCGAGCAGCTGGCAGCAGGAACTATGACTCTCTTAAGGTAGCTAAATGCCTCGTCATCCGGCGAAGTACATTTGCAAACTCGAGAGACTCGTAGTGTGAGTAACTGTGACGACGTTAAGGTGGACATACAGTGGCATATCGGTTCTGTAGGACTGGCCATAGCAAGAATGTTAAAGGCCTAAAGAAATGGGAGCAGCCCGCAGGAGTAACTATGACTCTCTTAAGGTAGCCAAATGCCTCGTCACTCTGCGAAATTTACTTGAAAACTCGAGGATATCGTCGTTGGAGTAACTCAGGCAACGTGAAGGTGGACTTGTTGCAGCATTTCGCTTCTGCATGGACAGGCCGCAGTACGAACTAAAGAGAGGATAGATTCAAAGAAAAGCGAGCAGCTGGCAGCAGGAACTATGACTCTCTTAAGGTAGCTAAATGCCTCGTCATCCGGCGAAGTACATTTGCAAACTCGAGAGACTCGTAGTGTGAGTAACTGTGACGACGTTAAGGTGGACATACAGTGGCATATCGGTTCTGTAGGACTGGCCATAGCAAGAATGTTAAAGGCCTAAAGAAATGGGGAGCAGCCGGCAGGAGTAACTATGACTCTCTTAAGGTAGCCAAATGCCTCGTCACTCTGCGAAATTTACTTGAAAACTCGAGGATATCGTCGTTGGAGTAACTCAGGCAACGTGAAGGTGGACTTGTTGCAGCATTTCGCTTCTGCATGGACAGGCCGCAGTACGAACTAAAGAGAGGATAGATTCAAAGAAAAGCGAGCAGCTGGCAGCAGGAACTATGACTCTCTTAAGGTAGCTAAATGCCTCGTCATCCGGCGAAGTACATTTGCAAACTCGAGAGACTCGTAGTGTGAGTAACTGTGACGACGTTAAGGTGGACATACAGTGGCATATCGGTTCTGTAGGACTGGCCATAGCAAGAATGTTAAAGGCCTAAAGAAATGGGAGCAGCCGGCAGGAGTAACTATGACTCTCTTAAGGTAGCCAAATGCCTCGTCACTCTGCGAAATTTACTTGAAAACTCGAGGATATCGTCGTTGGAGTAACTCAGGCAACGTGAAGGTGGACTTGTTGCAGCATTTCGCTTCTGCATGGACAGGCCGCAGTACGAACTAAAGAGAGGATAGATTCAAAGAAAAGCGAGCAGCTGGCAGCAGGAACTATGACTCTCTTAAGGTAGCTAAATGCCTCGTCATCCGGCGAAGTACATTTGCAAACTCGAGAGACTCGTAGTGTGAGTAACTGTGACGACGTTAAGGTGGACATACAGTTGGCATATCGGTTCTGTAGGACTGGCCATAGCAAGAATGTTAAAGGCCTAAAGAAATGGGAGCAGCCCGGCAGGGAGTAACTATGACTCTCTTAAGGTAGCCAAATGCCTCGTCACTCTGCGAAATTTACTTGAAAACTCGAGGATATCGTCGTTGGAGTAACTCAGGCAACGTGAAGGTGGACTTGTTGCAGCATTTCGCTTCTGCATGGACAGGCCGCAGTACGAACTAAAGAGAGGATAGATTCAAAGAAAAGCGAGCAGCTGGCAGCAGGAACTATGACTCTCTTAAGGTAGCTAAATGCCTCGTCATCCGGCGAAGTACATTTGCAAACTCGAGAGACTCGTAGTGTGAGTAACTGTGACGACGTTAAGGTGGACATACAGTGGCATATCGGTTCTGTAGGACTGGCCATAGCAAGAATGTTAAAGGCCTAAAGAAATGGGAGCAGCCGGCAGGAGTAACTATGACTCTCTTAAGGTAGCCAAATGCCTCGTCACTCTGCGAAATTTACTTGAAAACTCGAGGATATCGTCGTTGGAGTAACTCAGGCAACGTGAAGGTGGACTTGTTGCAGCATTTCAGCTTCTGCATGGACAGGCCGCAGTACGAACTAAAGAGAGGATAGATTCAAAGAAAAGCGAGCAGCTGGCAGCAGGAACTATGACTCTCTTAAGGTAGCTAAATGCCTCGTCATCCGGCGAAGTACATTTGCAAACTCGAGAGACTCGTAGTGTGAGTAACTGTGACGACGTTAAGGTGGACATACAGTGGCATATCGGTTCTGTAGGACTGGCCATAGCAAGAATGTTAAAGGCCTAAAGAAATGGGAGCAGCCCGGCAGGAGTAACTTATGACTCTCTTAAGGTTGCCAAATGCCTCGTCACTCTGCGAAATTTACTTGAAAACTCGAGGATATCGTCGTTGGAGTAACTCAGGCAACGTGAAGGTGGACTTGTTGCAGCATTTCGCTTCTGCATGGACAGGCCGCAGTACGAACTAAAGAGAGGATAGATTCAAAGAAAAGCGAGCAGGCTGGCAGCAGGAACTATGACTCTCTTAAGGTAGCTAAATGCCTCGTCATCCGGCGAAGTACATTTGCAAACTCGAGAGACTCGTAGTGTGAGTAACTGTGACGACGTTAAGGTGGACATACAGTGGCATATCGGTTCTGTAGGACTGGCCATAGCAAGAATGTTAAAGGCCCTAAAGAAATGGGAGCAGCCGGCAGGAGTAACTATGACTCTCTTAAGGTAGCCAAATGCCTCGTCACTCTGCGAAATTTACTTGAAAACTCGAGGATATCGTCGTTGGAGTAACTCAGGCAACGTGAAGGTGGACTTGTTGCAGCATTTCACTTCTGCATGGACAGGCCGCAGTACGAACTAAAGAGAGGATAGATTCAAAGAAAAGCGAGCAGCTGGCAGCAGGAACTATGACTCTCTTAAGGTAGCTAAATGCCTCGTCATCCGGCGAATTACATTTGCAAACTCGAGAGAGCTCGTAGTGTGAGTAACTGTGACGACGTTAAGGTGGACATACAGTGGCATATCGGTTCTGTAGGGACTGGCCATAGCAAGAATGTTAAAGGCCTAAAGAAATGGGAGCAGCCCGGCAGGAGTAACTATGACTCTCTTAAGGTTGCCAAATGCCTCGTCACTCTGCGAAATTTACTTGAAAAGCTCGAGGGATATCGTCGTTGGAGTAACTCAGGCAACGTGAAGGTGGACTTGTTGCAGCATTTCGCTTCTGCATGGACAGGCCGCAGTACGAACTAAAGAGAGGATAGATTCAAAGAAAAGCGAGCAGCTGGCAGCAGGAACTATGACTCTCTTAAGGTAGCTACATGCCTCGTCATCCGGCGAATTACATTTGCAAACTCGAGAGAGTCGTAGTGTTGAGTAACTGTGACGACGTTAAGGTGGACATACAGTGGCATATCGGTTCTGTAGGACTGGCCATAGCAAGAATGTTAAAGGCCTAAAGAAATGGGAGCAGCCGGCAGGAGTAACTATGACTCTCTTAAGGTAGCCAAATGCCTCGTCACTCTGCGAAATTTACTTGAAAACTCGAGGATATCGTCGTTGGAGTAACTCAGGCAACGTGAAGGTGGACTTGTTGCAGCCATTTCGCTTCTGCATGGACAGGCCGCAGTACGAACTAAAGAGAGGATAGATTCAAAGAAAAGCGAGCAGCTGGCAGCAGGAACTATGACTCTCTTAAGGTAGCTAAATGCCTCGTCATCCGGCGAAGTACATTTGCAAACTCGAGAGACTCGTAGTGTGAGTAACTGTGACGACGTTAAGGTGGACATACAGTTGGCATATCGGTTTCTGTAGGACTGGCCATAGCAAGAATGTTAAAGGCCTAAAGAAATGGGAGCAGCCCGGCAGGAGTAACTATGACTCTCTTAAGGTAGCCAAATGCCTCGTCACTCTGCGAAATTTACTTGAAAACTCGAGGATATCGTCGTTGGAGTAACTCAGGCAACGTGAAGGTGGACTTGTTGCAGCATTTCGCTTCTGCAGTGGACAGGCCGCAGTACGAACTAAAGAGAGGATAGATTCAAAGAAAAGCGAGCAGCTGGCAGCAGGAACTATGACTCTCTTAGGTAGCTAAATGCCTCGTCATCCGGCGAAGTACATTTGCAAACTCGAGAGACTCGTAGTGTGAGTAACTGTGACGACGTTAAGGTGGACATACAGTGGCATATCGGTTCTGTAGGGACTGGCCATAGCAAGAATGTTTAAAGGCCTAAAGAAATGGGAGCAGCCGGCCAGGAGTAACTATGACTCTCTTAAGGTAGCCAAATGCCTCGTCACTCTGCGAAATTTACTTGAAAACTCGAGGATATCGTCGTT